>NC_018301.1:79791-339791 GCF_000315875.1 Candida orthopsilosis Co 90-125
CCAACAATGAAACATCAAAAGTACCACCACCCAAGTCAAAGATCAAGACATTATGTTCACCTTTTGAACCTTTCTTGTCCAAACCATAAGCAATGGCAGCAGCAGTTGGTTCGTTAATAATTCTCAAAACGTTCAAACCGGCAATCAAACCGGCATCCTTGGTAGCTTGTCTTTGAGAATCGTTAAAGTAAGCTGGAACAGTGACAACAGCATCTTTAACAGTACCACCCAAGAAACCTTCAGCAACTTCCTTCATTTTAACCAATACCATTGAAGAGATTTCTTCTGGAGTGAAAACCTTAGTTTCACCTTTGTATTCAACTTGAATGTTTGGTTTACCACCCTTGTCGATAACTTTAAATGGGAAATGTTTGATGTCATTCTGAACTTCTGGATCGTCAAATTTTCTACCAATTAAACGTTTAGCATCGAAAACAGTGTTGGCTGGGTTGATAGCAGCTTGATTCTTGGCAGCATCACCAATTAATCTCTCAGTATCAGTGAAGGCAACAAAAGATGGAGTAGTTCTGTTACCTTGGTCATTAGCAATAATTTCAACTCTATCGTTTGCAAAATGAGCCACACAAGAGTATGTGGTTCCTAAATCAATACCAACAGCTTTAGACATTATGAAGTGTTATATTTCTAGCTCAATTGATGTAGAAGAAGTGGAAGAAATGTGATGTAATTTTGATTCAATTGGAAACTTCAATTGACATTTATATATAAAAACTTTAGTTTGCTACATTAAAAGGGGTACATGGTTATGGCTGCAATTAAAATAAGTAAATACTGCATATAATTCACTTTGTGTGAGTTGATAGAATATTCGATTAATTTCTATCGAATGACCTTTCATTCTGTGTTCGTGTCACAGCTTCATAATTTGCGTCATTCTGAAAACGACATTAGGAGTTCATTAATTGCAAACGTATTCCTTCAAGACCACTTCAAACATCAATTGTAATGACAGGGTAGGACCTACTATCAAGTTCTCCTGAGGTTTCACAACCTATTCAACATAGATACCCCTCTTTTTGCTAAGAGCCACAGTTGCCGATCTCCACGGCAAAAATTTTAGCTACTAATCAGCGCAAGGCAATTTTTAAGACGCAGCTCGGTTGTATGCTTTACTAACAATCTTCGAACAACCTGCGATTCCACATCATTCTCTTTGTTCCATATTGTCAATATAGTTGTCACAAAACATACCCCCTCGTTCCGTGACAAAAATTGCAGAATCAATTACATCATGTGTTTCTCTAAAAGAGATCTACCTACTTGTTTGTCTAATACGACATTTGCTTTCTGAATTAGTCAATTGTTTTTACAATACCGGGATCACACTTCTGCCACGGTCTGTACGAATGGAGCAAACAGATGTGTTAATCTTTGTGTCGCATTCCCTGTCTTCTCTTCTCGCTTCAATTGAAAATAAATTGTATCACTACAATCGGAAGTCCATTCGAGATCTTTCTACAACTTTCTAGCAACAACTGAAAGATGATAATGAAATGAAAGTACAAAAGCTTGATGATTCAGTAATCAATCAAATCAAGTATCATCTCTACTTCAATTCTATTGACACAATTGTGGAAACTATTTTGCAAAGATGTTTCTCCTCAAATGCAACTAAAATTTCAATCAAAGTCGACTTACAATCAGTTGCAGTATTCATTCAAAGCAATGACGTCGGATACACACCTGATCAATTGGAGGAACTAGCTAATAGTGAGAAATTTGGTGGACTTGAAGTTGTATCAAACATTACGATAGTTTCCAAGTCAAAGGAGTACAAATGTCCTTATAAAACCACCCCTGGGAAAACTTTCTTAGCACAATTATGCAATGAAACTGACTTAAAGAGTAGTTACTTCAAGCCAGGGCCGATAGGGGATCATGGTACAATATATATTGTATCGAGCATTTTCAACAATTTACCTGTGAGACAAGCCCAACTAAAAGCAACTCCAATTTACAAAATCGTAAATGATGTCAAGTTGGCTTTACTCAAAGTCCTATTTAGGAAAACCCGAGTGTATGTCAGTTTGGAGTTGTATAATTCACAAAAATCTACTTTCGAAGAGATTTTATCGACAAATGCAGCATCTGATGTGAAATTGTTGCGAGATTTATATGACATCGAAATTCAATTTAAGCCTGTTAAAGCTACATTCAAATCCTATCGAATTGATGGAATAATTGGATTTCAAACAATAAGCTCCAAAATTCACCAGTATGTGTTTATCAACAACAAGTTAAAGTCCTTATCGAGAACAGATAACGCCACATTGAATAATATCTTTGAGGATTTCGGTGAACAGGATCCAAGTCCAAGAAAGAAAATGATACACAAGTATCCTACTTTCCTAATTTCGATTACATGTGATAAGGATGTTACTGAGGGATCATATTCTTGGTTAGTCGTGCTCGACATATTGAAACGAATTTTCACGAAGTTCGTACGTATAGGACAACTGAAACAACCAACAAATAAGCATGAAATCACATTTCTGCCGAGTCCCAAGAGAGCAAAGACTGATAAATTTATTCTAAATACAAATGTTCGATGGGGTGGTGTCAACAATAGAGAAATTGAAGGTATGGTTGGTTGTGGGAAATCACAGTACCTGAAGCCTCAATTGCAACCACCGGACACCAACAAAACAACTCATAAATGTGACCATGACCATGTCACTCACAAGCTAAACGAATACGAACACATCCAATTTGACAGACTACATCTCCAAAAATATCGAATTATCAAACAAATTGACAAGAAATTCATCCTTTTAGTTATTGATTTTAAACTAGTTGTATTGGACCAGCATGCAGCCGATGAAAGAATCAAAGTGGAAGAATTGATGCAAGAATTTGTAACCAACATGCCACGAAATTTACGACTTGCACAACCAATACGAATAAAAGTATCATCAAGTGAGCATCTTCTATTGCAGCAATATCGCACCAATTTTAAGTTTTGGGGCATCATTTACCACTCTGATGCAGAAAACTATGATTTGGTAATCACCAACGTGCCGGAACTTTTCATTAACACTTCCAGTGATGCTCATTTCATCAAGAGTATCTTGATCCAGCATTGTTACGATTTACAAAACAACATCAAAAGTCAAATTTTTGAGGCAACTTCTTCGGACTGGTTTACAATCATGCATCATGTTCCACAATCTATCACAAATTTAATCAATTCTAGAGCTTGTCGATCAGCAATTATGTTTGGTGATGAATTAACTATGACAGAAATGCATCAATTAGTTGAAAAGTTGAGTAGATGTAGGCTACCATTTTATTGCGCACATGGCAGACCATCTATAGTGCCATTAGTTAATCTACATAGCAACGAATAACTGGCTGAAAAGCTATTCCCTGTGTTAAAAAATCAATATACCGATTTTGTTGTCTATTATACATAAATACACACATTTGAAAATGTGGCAAATAACCCACAAATGCCCCATCTCTTCCCTTATAACGTTTTATGCGTCACCCTTTCACATCTCTTCCTGCTCCCTTATCTAGCCTCAAACTGGACCATTCTTCTCGTCCTAGCTTTATAAATAACACGATGTCCACATTCTTTACACCTAATAGCATCATTTTTACCTAGTGAGAAAGAAGCAGCACATTGAGCACAGTTGTACTTGACACCAAGAGATTTATTAGTAATTTGTGCTGATGCAGCATGTGATATCGATGTAGGGATAGTGAATCCTTCTCTTTGTGGGGAGGCCATAGTAGCTATAATACAGATGAGTTGGTTGAGTTAGTGATGATGTCGATGATGGAACAATTTTTTTTTCTGTTTCCGATTTGTATACGGACTGAAAAATTCGTTTAAGAGTGAATTAGGTTGTTGTTAATCAATGATCGAAATGATATGAATGCATTGAAAGAAACAATACTTCGACTAACTAAGTCAGTACCTGAACATGTCCTACGACCTAGTATTTATACTCCACGACCGAGTAGCTCTACTGCCACGGGCAACGTACCCACCAACATGTCTTCAAATACGATTACATTCACTAATGATCCACCTTCGATCCCATACCCCATTACCTATAGACGCATACCGTACCAACAACTATTTCGAGAATTCCTAGAACCTTTAGATATGCCCAACTTGAAAACTTTCAATACCAGCCAACAAGCTACCCCATACCAGCTGAATGCAGAATCAGAGAATGACACCAAGTACAATGTTGAAGAAGCTAGACGTAATTGGGCTAAACGCAAATCAACCAAAGTTCAAGATCAATTACAAGTGTATTTCGAAAATCGACAAATCTTTCACAAGATGCTTCAATACTTGATTGAGATTACTCCACCACATTTGAAAAATATTCAAAGTGAAACCTATAAACATCACATCTTAGCTCAAGAATCAACTGATCATCAGCTATATCATCCGTCTACTCGATATTGCATTAACTATGGACCATTACCTAATTTACCACAGCCGTTGACGACACATGTTTTTACAAATTACATTCACGACTTGGCTCATATCCAACATCAATGGCAAAATGCATCTAGTTTATCAGGGATAATACCGCAAATTCTTCTCGATTCTCACAAATTAAACAATTTCGAAATGGCACCCTACCGTTCTATAACTTCGTACAATCATCTTATGCACTATTTCGGCGTTACCAAAAACCAATCATTCTTAGCCCGAGCCCTCATCGTATCCATGAATCGCGATGGTCACAACATAGACACTCAAACAATCAACACCATGATAAATATAGTTCGCAAACAATCTCGCATACGATCAAGAGCAAATCTGTTGCAGCTAGTTTTAAAATATCTATATTTGGCCAATGACGCTGGGGTTGAAATCAATTTAACTACTTGGTCAAGAATTTATGATATTATATCATCACCATATTTAAAACAACAATTTCTTGAGGAGATGGATCATCAAAAAGTTCCTATACCTGACGCATTACATAGAAAAATGGTTAGAGATCTAGATTCCTGTAAATAGTGATTGATAAAGGAGGTATTATTGTGTATAAAGAGGGGATTGGTTGTTTGAACTTGTAGGTTTTTCAACTTTTGGTACAAGTTGCAAATCGTACTGTATTCGCAGTGGTTGCGAGGTGAAAAACAACTAAATGCAATCTGGTTTATTTCATATTTTCCACTAAAATTGTTACTGTGATTGACAACAAAAGGATCATAAATAAGAGTTGTTCTCGACGTAATGGTGCTGGCTAATAAAGATTACGATGCTACTACGAAAAGAAACAACTGGAATTTTCTTACAAAATTTTTGCAGTAATAGTAAACAAACTTCTCCACGACCATTTTTTTAAAATGTATGTAAGTTGCAATCAATCACGGGTACACTTACTTCCCCTTCATCTAAAACGTATTAACATTTATTTTCTTGAACCATACTCTGAAGCAAGTAAATTGCTTTTGAATAGGACACGATTCGTTATTCCGAGACAGGTAGTGTGTAGAAGTTTCAATTCCACTTACATCTACAAATCTTGCTAAATGCAATGCAAACGTTTTCCTCTTTTAAAATTGCTCGCATTCCTTGCATTTACATACAGTTATAACACATACTTAATTCCGATAGGTGACGATTGCACAAACTAAGAAAATTTAATCTCCGATAAATTTCACCTCCCGAAAGAAACTTTATCTACAACATCCGAGATTACCAGAAATTGTGGCTCCCTTGCAGGCTTGTGAGTCAACTGAAATCACTAAGCCCCAACACGTTTTTGAGGCATAATGGTGAAGACAAGCGCGAAAATCCATCCCCACTACTTACCCATTTCAGCAACGGCAATAATCACATTCATACCAATCTCTTTTCAAATGCGATGAACCAATCCATCTCATGAGGGATTTAAAGTCTGCTTCCAAGGAGATGAAAATTTCATGTTCATGAACTTATATCGTTATCTCTTCAACTCTATTGTTTACATTGTTTTTCAACCTTGATACGCAGGTGAACTTAAATCGGATTGGTGATACACTCGTTTAGTCTACTCACCGACAATTCTTGATTAGAAGATCTACAATTTTAGAGCATCCGATCCACCCACTGCAAATCTTCCTTGTTATTCTCTTCGTTCCTAGAAGATTCTTGAAATTGAATTGCATTGATGATGAATAAGGATTTAATTTTGTATGTTTTTTCTCCTTCGCACGTTTCTTGAATTGGTAAAATTGTTACCCAATTGAGTAATTACAAAATCATACATATTCACACACAACATGAGCCACATTATACATTAAAGTTATATGCACAAAACGCACATTATATTATATTATACTATATTTTAAATCACAATCGAGACAGTTAATAGTTGTATTGTTGATTTCTCGAATGAAAAAAGTTGCGAATTTTCTCATAACCCTTTTACTTCCGAGATATCCATTAAGTTTGGCTCTTTGAGAATGTGAGGATTGAGTGGTATAGTTGTGAGTAAGGTGTACACCAGAAAAGTCAGTTGATTCTGCTGAAAGAGGTTACTTTTCTGTGCACGAAACTTGGACAAGAAATTTTCTCAGCACCTGCATTCAATTTCATTTCCAACAACCTCTATGACGCAATCACATTTTGGTATAATTCTTTGTGTTTGCGCAGTAACATTTTTGTGGTTTGTCCCTCGAAAATTGAAGGACAGTGATTGTCTTGTACTACAAAGGTATACATGTTTGGTTTGTTGACTGTAGAGTATACTAACCACATGGTTGAGTTGTCTCATTGTAACCATTTCACATGACCACCATTCTTATCACTAACACTATCTCTGCTTCTTCCTTCCACTAAAAGATGTTTCATAAAGCAAGATTTCGCCTCGGGGGAAACTGTAATTACCAAGAAGTACACAGAGTAATTTATCACAAAAGAAAAGCTAACGCTTTACAATTTTGTGCAGATCAGGAATTCCGATTGTACATAAACAATGTCGTTAACCGACAGTGACTTGTTACACCAACGTGAAGCTTGAAGTACTTTAGCCCAAGGTACTTGATCAAAAACACTATCTCTATTTATTCACATGCAATATTACGTTCAAAAGCCACTCTACTAACAAGTTTTGTATTGCTTGATTTTCCTTTGAGCAATGAACAATATTGTTTTGTGTAACTGAGAAATGCGCAACCTCTTAATCTGTATAACACTAACTAAACTTGAAACTACTGTAAACACTAAAGCGCCAACAACAATAGAGTCTCCATGGGTGAGTGTTAACAGAGAGTACGAACAATAGATTAGACAACAATAGATTAGACAACAATAGCAAAGAGCAAATGTAATTACAACAATACCGGAAGTGATACACAAAGGGATAAAGAAATAACTAAAAATGGTAACAGAATGGATGTAGATATGTAAACATTGCCATACAATACCGAATTTTGCCTCTGTTTTTAAATCTCCAAGTTTCAGTAGTAGCTATTTATGGTTAGAAAAAGCTTAGATCCCATATCTTCCGGAGAGAATGTACAAATGAATAACGGGCACGCGGGGACGCCCGTTGTGAATGTGAAAACAAAGGCGAACCCTCGGAAACACACAATGGTTGTTTGTTAACTGTGTCTTTCCAAACAAATATCAAAGAAAGACAAAGAGCGTGTATATATATAGCTTACTTTACTCTTCTTTGCTTTGTACCTAAATATCGCTCCCCCTTTAGTTCGCATTGACTTGCTTTTTCACACCAAAATCTACGTACCTTAAACCACCCCACGTGAGCTTTTCAAATATTCCAGCAATTCCATACCTAGACAACTACTACGCCAATTCTCGATCTATCTATTACCACTTACTCAAGTTAAAGCACAGATATCACTTTTTTTTGAATTAGCATTACGAACATTAAATCATTTGAAGGAGAAAACTTAAAATAAAACGTACACACACTGAAGATCTCCCGCCCTTCGTTTACTGTACACAAAGACAACACTTGGCCAAGGAGATTTTTTTTTTTTTCATTCCATACTTTTGCAGTTCAAAGGAGAATATAAGCACTGCAACATAGTTAGTGAAAAAACAGTATCCTCGAATCAACGACAAGGGGGCTGAAATTCGAAAGTAATTATTTATCCACATAGATCTATTCAGTTTCAACCAACTAAATTGCAAAGGGAAGAGATCGGTCTCCTTAGTTGAAAACATTTCTTCATATAACTCATACTATCATAGTTGCATATAAACAGAGAAATTTCACAGCAAAGGAAAAGGAAAAGGAAAGGAAAGGAAAAAGGGAAGAACAATACAAAAAGAAATTAACAAATATAATAAAAATAGAAAGTGTTACACAAAGGTAAAAAGACAACAACAATTGCAATTTTATATACCGAACAATACAATAAGGTCATAAAAAACAGGGAAACAATACAAGGGAAGAGGAATTAAAAACTAATAAAAACCTTTACCTGTCTCTCTTGATTCACAATCCACTATCTTACTTTTTCAATTGTCGAAAGAAGTAAAAAAGGGTAAAGCTTTGACAAATAAGTCTCAAACCCTTTCTTGACAATACCTAGCCGCTCGGTTCAATCTAGTCCATCATAGAAAGATACCAAACCGAGGTTCACCCGAGCATTCATCCACCTTGCTCCAAATTTCACCCCCAATCCTCCTCTTCGACATAACTATCATCAACAAAACTAGCCCCAAGTCATCATCGACACCCGATGATCACAAACAGCAAAGCTTCAACAACAACAACACTATATAATATTATCTTCCTACTATTGTCATTCCTTATAATCACACCATGTGCTTCACTATCATTAACATATTGCTCAACACAAAACTTGGGTTCGGATTCCACGTCTGACCAATACATGTCAAATGGGTACTGTCAAGATCGATGTCAGAAATTAGGGTACGCTGTGGCAATATTGTCACGATTTGATTGTTATTGTGGTAATGATGTGCCTGAAAATCAAATAGATTTGAGTGATTGTGATACTTCTTGTCCTGGATATCCAGTTGAAAAATGTGGAGATGAAAATCATTTTGGATATTTGGTTTTTGGTGATCCTAGTGCTACTGTTGGTGGTGAAACTACATCTACAAGTCAAACAGAGACAGAAACAGAAACAGAAACAGATGATGAGACTACATCAACGAGTAGTACATCTAGCACCACATCTTCATCTAATATATCTCAAACCACATCCACAACTCCATCATCATCTTCACCTAGTACTTCTTCAACTAGCTCCACACCACAAAGTACATCATCTACTCCATCATCCACTCCATCATCTACTTCATCATCTACTTCATCATCTACTTCATCATCTACTAGTTCCCCCTCATCGCAACCAACAACAATGGTTACCCGCACAACTCAAGTCACACAAGTTCATCTGTCAAACGATGTAGTCAAAGTTACCGAATACTATACAGTTACTCCATCACCATCAATAACGCTGAGTTCAAGCACCTCATCGAAATCATCATCACCAAGTGTTGTGTCATCCACAGTTGTGCTAATATCAACTCAAGTTGAAGCATCAACAGTGTTTTCAGTTGTTACAGTTAACGGTACCCAAAGTCAACAACAGGTGAGCACATTGTACATTACTCAATCGGCAAATTCAACATCAATTCAATCATCGTCTACAGAGAGTAGCAGCAGTGAATTAACTTCCACATCAGGAGATTCTTCATCGTCATCGGATTTAGTAGGCGGTGCAGGAGCAGCTGCATCGTCATCACCTACTGAGCCAATAATTTCGTCAACCGCATCCGCAACCTCATCCGACTCCGAACTGTCCACATTGGAAGCACCTACATCCGATAACGAAAACAAGAGTGCATTCTTCTCCGATACTGGAAAAGTTGCCGGAACATTCACGGCAGTCGGGGTCGTTGTCTTAGGAATCGTCTCTGCAATACTCTACTGTTGCTGTTGTTGCACTGGTCGTAGACGCGGTGGAGTTGCTGGTGTTGGTGATCGTGATACATCTGATGAAGAAAACCGCTATTCACTGGATTATGATGATGTTGATGTAGCCCATGAAAAAGTTGTTGCGTTCAACAAGAACCAACGAGGACATCAACGCAATAGTAGCTATCCAGCACCACCGGAGTATCGTCATAGTAAACAATCTTCATTTTCATCATTGAAACGAGATAATTCAACCAAGACGCTATTTTCATTGTTTATGGGTGGTAGTTCAAATCATGCCGAAAAGGAAAAAGCCAATGCTAATAGCAATTACTACTATAATAATGATTATGGATCTAGTGGAGGTCTGGGAATTAATCGAAACTTGTCTCGAAAGAAGTTGTTACGTGGCTCTCAGGGCTTTGGCATGGGGGGTGGTGGAGATTCATCGGATGATAATGGAGACATTATCATGTTTCCAATTGATGAAAATAATCAACCAATGTTTAGTCAATCACTTGATAATCTTCATGATCATAATGGAGGTACAGGTGGTGGAACTTTGAAGATTGCCAATCCAGATTAGAACAACTGGAGCCCCAAGGACCATCAATTTATCACTATCCACATCGTTTTCGCATTCATTTTTATCATTTCACATTCGTTTATCGCATAGTGTCATTCATTATTACACAGACATTTATACATCTACGTTGTCTTGAAATTCATTAGTTTTCAATTCTCAATTTTTATATATAGCCACACAGGTTTTAATGCCAGTTTTTATTAACCTTTTTAATTTCATATAACTTCAGATTCATTTTTGTCTATATTTTTATAGCCAATACATATCGTTAATACATTGTACATTTAAAAGTAGCTTGAGCAATGCCCGTCATGAAATTTTGTTGACGAAGAGTGGAAACTTAGAAGAAACGCTTTCAAAAGTTGGCAATGCTATTAAATTATACAGGCACATAATTGAATATAAGTGTGTTACCTCATCATTACAATTCCCTACTTATTCCTCAAAAATAATGTATGAACAACAACTGGTATTATGTTATACCTTCTTGTATATAAACGAATAATTCTAAATGTAAAACTACTATGTCAACTCAATCTTCACTAACTGGGATCAGAAGGCAATTTCGATTGATTCTCATACTTTGGCTGGTACTCATAAGCATTAACATTCCCAGCACCATTCTTGCTCTTTTCACCACCATTGGCTCCTCTTTCACTTTCACCATCACTAGCATCACTTTCATCACTACTCGAATCTGAACTGGAACTAGGACACCCGTGTCCACCATGATCGTGTTCATGCGCTTCTTCTTCATCAAACGATCGTTGTGGATGGAATATGCAACATATTTTCGTCTTTTTCTTGTTCATGTGTTCGTTATCAACGACATCTTGAGTCCACCTTACTTTTGGTTTCTTTTGTTTCGATTTAGATTTGGTTTTCTTTAATACTGAGGAAGGAGCATCATCTTGTTGTTGTGATTGCTGTTCTTCAGTGGGACGTAAACGAAGGACGTTGTTTGAAGGTTCTATAACTTGTGTGCGTGATGCAATTCCCGACTGTGGTTGGTTCAGCATAATTATGGACGTATATGTAGATACTAGGTAATACCTGTTGTATAAATTTCACTCTTTGGTTGTGTGTGGTATCATATCATTTTCTATTTTTGTCAGCTTTTTTATTGAGACATATAATTGTTATCTTTTGAATTCAATCACGTGACGTGGGACCTGTATGTGCGATATTCTATGCTATAAAGAAACAAGGATATCAAGCGTCTAACGGATTCGCTATACGACCTCCCACTTTGATTAGAGATTGCTAACAATATGCTATTGAATACACAAATACACGTAAAACTAAAAGTTGCGTCTATTCACTTTGTTCATCCTAGTATTTAAGAAATTTGCAGTTGAAAATAAAGAAAGTTAATTTTTTGCAGCATAATAAAAAATCAATACCATAAAAAGCTACATCACAGGCTCCATACCCCCAAAAGCAATTTCTTTTCAAAAGAGCTGAACATATTAACCGCATCCACCTCAAAAGATGCGTGTCGGGTTTAGATCCAAGAGTGCACACCTGTCAAACTCACCAAAACTCATCTCATTGACACTTTACTTGATGCTATTAGTTTTACCAACAATCATCATTGCCGTATCAAGAACCACCACCAACAGCAACGACATTAACAAAAAGGTCTTAAACAAACGCCCCGCCCACAACTCAACATTAGTCCCACTCATCAATAATAACACCAACGCTAACGTCAACGCCAATAGCTTCAATAACAAGTCATTTGCAATTATTCAAGGAACAAAATTAGAACGAGAAAGTACTTCATCCGGTTGGCAAATAAACGCAGGAGTTTATCTTGAGAAATCAATTGGTGATGGACATTCAACCATGTGGGAATCCAGCTCAGATGATGATTCTTCTGATGACGATGGATGGGGATGGGCTAAGGGGGCTAGAAAGAGTAAAAGGAAAAAGTTTTCAATGTTGTCCCATAACCAGGGAGCTGATGGGGTTGTTAATAGTACTACCAATGGGAATGGGTCTGCTCGAATTCAGATGTATAGCTATGATAATGTTGTTGGTATTGATCAGCTTGGGTCCGAGTTATTGACTGATGGAGAAATGGCTATGGAAATGGATAAGTTCAAACTGAAGAAACAACATTCTTGGTCAGAAAAAGATAAAGGAGAAGAAAATCTAGACGATGGTGATGTGTTAAAGTCAGACGCGAGCTACATTTGGAACAAACTTTATGATCTTGTTAGGTTATATGTGTTTATTCTTTGGATAATTTTAGTTGGATGATTAATATAGGAGACACTTTTAATTCAGGTGTACCTCTCTCTTGTTGGTAATAACAAACTTTGTAGATGATGTCATGTCCTTATCAATTTAGGGTTGAAGTTCCCGAATCCGTAAATTACGAAGAAAAAGATGCATAACTGTACAGCAAGAGAGAGAGAGAGGGGTCATGTCTGGAGAACGAGGCGCATAACTGTGCACACGATGAATAGGACCAATTATCTGATGTTATAGCCACTTCATATCACATAGTTTTAGGATAAGAAGCTCTTTTGAGATGACGGGGTCAGTTCCAATTCTTTTTACAACAAAGGAAAACAAAAAGAACCGTATAAGCCACGAAGTCAAGGATACCCTCTCCACAAATTCTGTTCTAAATTTAGCAATTAGCAATGTGAGAAGTCGTATTTAAGTTCACCAAGAGAATAGTGTTTTGCAGAAAACTGATGCCGAGGAAATAAAACAACAAAATGCAAAGAAGTTTGGGAAGAGGGAATTACTAAAGAATTTTGTTAAGTTAACCCAATACAGATATGGATACGATTAACCAAAAAAGAAAAAAGTTACAAAAGAGTGACAGTTGTATAACGTCATAGCTTTTACATGAGTAATAACCAATCAGTGGGGATATAAAGATATTGCACATTGCATAATTTCAGACATAGAGACGAAGAAACAAAAATTACGATGGGGTAGAGAGGTTGAAGAAATACGTAAAAAAGATGTAACACAAAATTCAATTGACACAAATGATCGATTTTCAACTGGGGATGGTTATGTGTAGAAAGGGTAATCTAGAACATCAAGCCTAGTGGCTATGTGTATTTTGCATATATACATTAACTGCTATCAGTACTTTCTTGTCATAACCACTCTGTCAACGGAAACATTCAAACTACAATTTCTTTAATATATAATGCATAGGATTATGAATCAAGCGCGGTGAAGACGTAAGAGTCGAATCTGCGACAATACTCATATAAGACCAAAACATATGCAGGTTCTTCGACACAGAGGAACGTTCTCTATGTATGGAGCTTGTTGAAACCGGAGAATGAAAAATAATATTGAGCTCGGCTCACGAAAAGTCTTCTGATTCGGTAAAGACCTGCATATAAAAATGCAAGAGAAAAGAAAAAAATATAACTAAGGATAGAAAAATTCTTGTCTATTGATGTAAGGATGTTACAGGTAGTGTATCGTGTACCAAAACATTTGATTTCACAAAAGCAAATATGAGAATTACTAGACAACGTGCGATAAAGGCGAGCAAAGAGTGATAGCGCAATATGGGAGTAATGTAACAATCTGTCCATACACACTTGAGTAAGAAGGGTCAATATGACAAGGAGTCTGTGGTAGTATTCTGTCCACAACATAGCCACAATATGCATCTATCTCAATATACGCTTAGCCCTAAGAAAAAGTGGAATGTTTCTACTATACAGAGAGAAGAACAATATTCTTTAAGAACTCCAAGAAATGACAAGAAAAAAAAATTACTCAAAGTTTTTTTTTATCTTGGCATTTTAGTAATAGACACATTTTACGTAACACACATATTGTAGAGTCAATGGGCAAGGGGTTGTAACGTATGCGGAAGGACTGAAACGAATAAAAACAAAAATGAATGATTAGAGAGGGAGGACAAAATTGGATAGAGACAGGCAGGCGCAGGTAAAAGTTTAAAATAGACTCGTTTGTATATATACTCTCCTCCTTTCCCTTTTATTTTTTTAATACACTGTTGATACTTTTCTGCTCTTCTTGTACAAATCTACTCATTTTACAACAATAACAGCGACAACAACAACAGCAGTAGAGCAACCTTGTACCCACTTTCCACAACTGATAAAACTAGACTTAAATTACAGAACTACACTAGACAATAAAATATATACATAATATGAATTACAACGTACATCCTGTCTCATACTTGAATGCAGACAGTTATAACAATAACAACAGTAACGGCAACAACGGAGCAGATAAATCCTCCCAACAGCAACCTTTTTTACAATCACAGCAAGTTTCTAGTATCTCACAACAACTGTCTCGTGGTAACAGTATCACCAAGAAATCACCATCAACTGATTTAGAAATGGATAATGTTACATCTCCGTCATCAATAACTTCGTCCCATTCACCAAGAACTAATCATGCTAATGGGTCACCTCATTCTTCATTTACTTCACATTCTTTAGCTAATTCACCTATGGATGATGCAAAGAGTAGACAACCAATCTCAAGCAATGGTGATGTGTTGGATGTAAGTCATGCAGAAGTTGCAACTACTAACAATTCAACTTTACCTGCTTCTGGTATTACTTCTTCAGGTGTTGCTAACTCAGCACCATCAGTTTTGCCTCAACAGCCAACACAATTACATCCAAGTTTAAACCCACTTTACAATAGTCATGCTTTTTATCACCAACAGCAGCAACATCAACAGCAACATCTTCAACATCAACAGCAACATCTTCAACATCAACAACAACAACAACCGGCACAACTGTTCCATCCCACTGGAGCTTATCAAGAGTTGTCAGGTGACCACTACCATCCATCATATTTAAACAGTGGTGCAGTTTCCTCCCAACTAGTACCACAATTGAATGATGCTAGAATGAGCTCCGCCTTCAATGCTTATTCAGCTAAACCACCAAAAAAGACTTATAAAAAAATTACAGAAGCAGATTTACGTGGTCCATTCAAATGTTTATGGGGTGAATGTAACATCATTTTTGAATCTCCTGAAGCCTTGTATGATCATTTATGTGATGATCATGTTGGTAGAAAATCATCAAATAATTTAAGTTTAACTTGTTATTGGGAAAAATGTGGAACAACCACAGTCAAAAGAGATCATATCACTTCTCATTTACGTGTTCATGTTCCATTAAAACCATTCCATTGTGATTTATGTCCCAAATCTTTCAAGAGACCTCAAGATTTGAAAAAACATTCCAAGATTCATGCTGACGATCATCCAAAGAAGTTGAAGAAGGCTCAGAGACAATTGTTGAAACAACAACAAAAGGAAGCTAAACAACAATTGAAGTTGAATAAAGCAAATGGTGATTTACCTTATTTTGCTACTGTTGCTGGTGGCGCTCATGGACATGATGAAGAATCAAGAAAGAGAAGATTTGATAATAATTCTCAACATAACATGTATGTTGTTAATAGTATATTGAATGATTTCAATTTCCAACAAGTTAACCAACAAAATGGGGGATACACTCAACAAGCTCAAGGACAATTTTCCGATGCAAAGAGAATGAAGCCAAATACTGAATACAATATTGATATGTTTAACAGATTGAATCATTTGGATGATCAATTACACCATGGACCACATGGTAATGCACAATATCAACAACAACAACAACAACAACAACAACAGCAGCAGCAACAACAACACCCACACCCATCATACACGCACACAGCAAACAATAGTAACATCTATGAAGCCGAGAAATTTTTCAACTCTTTGTCCAATTCAATCGATATGCAATATCAGAACTTGTCATCACAATATCAACAACAGCATGCTCATGGCCATGGAAGCCAGTCTGCTAGTGGTGCCAGCAATATCCATACTGCATCATCACACCAACACTCATCGCATGTATACCCTACTTTACCAGTATTGCCATCAACTTCAATTAGTTCTAAAGAACATGGTGCCGCTACTGCTGCTTCTACTTCTGGTGCAGTCAATTCTGGTTCTACTGGATACTTGTCTTCGTACCCACAAATCAACAGACCAATGGGATATAATTTATCCTACGGTCAACAACAACCACATGCTAATGGTTTAGAATTTAATGGTGTTTCAATCTACCAAAAAGCAGGTCAAAAATTGGACAATGAAGAAGAAGAAGAGGGATCCGATGACGAATCTGATGACGTTTCCTCTGATGATTATTCCGAAGAAGAAGAAATTGATTCATTATTTGATAAATTGAACTTGAATGGTGGAGAAGCAGATGAAGAAGACAATGATGATGATGATGATGAAGTTATTGTTGATGGATATAATCTTAAAGATGTCGCAAAGCACAGAGCTTTGATTCATCATGTTGTTGAAGTATTGAAACAACAAATCAAGGAACAACAACAACAGTCGGAAAAGAAACAAGATGAACAGCAAAAGCAGGTGGATGAATTGAAACGTGATTCAATTTATGGAGAAAAGAAATTGTATCCAACCATTACTGCTTTTTGATTGCATTGTATTCTTAGATGACTTTGATGTTTCCTTTCCGTTAATTTGGGTGGTAGTTTGTTTCCGTTAAGTCAATGTTGACATTATTGTGCTTTTTTTGTTTGGTTTTTTATTTCAACTATGATGTATTTGTTTTTACTTCTATCTTGTGAATGCTCCTTTTTATATTTTTGTATACTAGTATACCATGAGTTTTAAGTTAATGATTTCGTGTTTATTATTCTGTCAACTTCGTAAGGATCCCTATATGTATATGTGTATGTGTTTGACTAAAGAGTGATTGTATTGATAGTTTTCGGGTTTTGCAACCACCGATAAATAGGCAGAGAATTTTTTTCTCACAACGATGTTTTAACACACATACACCAAATTTCGTACGAACAACCACTCTTGCTGTACAACTCTTCCTGTGTACAAAGACACACATGTTCAATCATCTTACTCCGCAAAGCAATCTTTCTTAACAATGACCCCTCACTATATATCAATACTACGAGTACCAACAACAAATGTGTGAGTGTACACTGACCTTGTCTCAACGATAACGAAAGCTCCTACAGGAAATGATGTTGGTACCAAATCCAACAACACCGTCGGCATCATCTCTCTTGACTTTTCCCCCAACCAAACCTCATGAGTTGAAATACACTTTGAGGCACAGAAACCTATAAATTAATCGTAATGTAATGTTTTTTAATAAGTTTATCCCCTCTGGGGTGGTAAATCTGTACTGTATTGTGTCACGATGTATTTGGTATTTATGTCACCTCTTTGGGTGATTTTGACAGCGATGAAGAATAATGTAATAGGATTTGGTTCAGCACGCAAAAAGTATGAAGTACATAAAGAAGCTACACGTTGTCGTTGAGTCATAATCGTTGGATTATACTTTTGATACAGTTGGCTCTGAGCTCGAAACAATAGTATATAGAGTTCCTTAAAATTTAATTTATAATATATAGGTCTGTTGGTACCAGAGCCAACCCACTTTCAGGAATCCTTGCGCGTTTGCTATATACAATTTACATTTATGCCCCCTACTATGATTCAGTTTTTGATATCACACCACCACCCAAAACCTGATTACCAAGATAAAACACTCCTGCTTGACCCGGGGCCAATGCCCTGACACTATCAACCAACTCCAATTCAACAACACCATCACTTTTCAAGCACCACAATTTAATTTTTGTAGGTCTCGATAATGAATGATGTTGAAACTCAACTTCAATAGGATCAAGAGCACCAACTTTCTTCTCATCGTAAACCCAATCAACATCAGTAACCGTAACTTTTGATTTGTAAAGCTTTGGATTATCATGACCTCTAACTATAACCAATTGATTTTTTGTCACATTCTTCTCAGCAACAAACCAAACACCTTTGTAATTTGGATCACCTTGAGGCATTGAAACACTTGATTTTTGTCCAATTGTAGCATGCCATAACCCTTGATGCTGACCCCAGATTTTACCATCTTCAGTTACAATATCACCGGGGTTGGGTTCGATATATTCATTGAGGAAATCACGGAAATTCGATTGATTTGGGTTAACGAAACATAGACCTTGAGAATCGGGTTTGTTTTTCACATGAAGGTCAAATTGGTAAGCCATGTCTCTTGTTTCTGATTTTAGATAATGACCTAATGGGAAAATCACCTTGTTGAGAATACCAGATGGAATTGATGAAAGATAGTACGATTGATCTTTACGGGTACTCAATCCACGAAGTAAATGGTATTCCCCAGTGCCGTTTTGCATCACTCGCGCATAATGGCCCGTCACCAACCACCATTTCTCACCGTATTTATCATTCAAATATTGAGCCAATTTACCAAACTTGACATGTTTATTACATCCGACATCAGGATTAGGAGTTAATCCAGCACGATATTTATCAATCATGGGAGTGAATACATTATTCCAATAATCAGATTCAAAATTGACTCGCTCACAAGGGATGCCTAATTTTTGACAAACCTGCTTCACATCTTTCCAATCCCGTTCGGTACAAGTGCCTGTTTGGGACCAGTTTGACATGTATATCCCTCGCACGTTGGGGTACTTGGCGTATAATGCGGCACATACTGAAGAGTCAACTCCGGATGACATCGCCACTATTATGGTGTCGTTGAGTTGTGGTTGTGGTTGGATGTAATTTTGCTCTGGTTGGAGAAGGTTTCTTGGCTCTTGTGGGTCATATGGTAAAGCATGTGTGTTAAATTTGGGATAGTATGGTGATGGATGTGTATGAACGCTGTAAGGTCTTACTCGTGGTAGTCGTAGCAGCCTCAAAGTAGCTCGTAACATAGTCATGACAGATTATAACCCTACATTGAAATGTGATGCGCTAATTTTTCATTAACTTTTGGTAGCATTCGTTGATAAAGAGCGGATTCGGAACCGAAACCTTAGTAGTGATGATTTTAATATTTTCGCCATACTAATCAATCAACCTTAAGCGCAATGACTTGCCAAAGGGTCGCCTGCGGTATATACCAAATGTGTCGACTAGACCGAGTGTTCTGTATGTTGCCGCAGTCGCTTACACAATAACAGTGTGGGGAAAATCAGTACTTTTTCCACTCGAAAATCTCCGAGAGACCAATTTTTCAATTCCCAACCAAACAATTCCAATAAAACACTTCAAAATCTACTTCCTCCAACAATGACATTGAAGTACATCGACAATGCAAGAAAGATACTCTGTATTGGCCGTAACTATGCGGCCCATATCAAGGAATTGAACAGTGCTAAACCGCAACAACCATTCTTCTTTCTTAAACCATCATCAGCTATCTTGAAACCGAGTGCCGGACCATTTCTTATCCCCAGGGGGGTTGTTGTCCACCATGAAGTTGAATTAGCTTTTACATTGAATCGTGAATTAAAGAATTTACCCGACACGTTCTCCCCGCAAGAAGCACTTGACAGTATTGAGGGTTATGCATTGACTATTGATATGACTGCGAGAAATGTACAAGATGAAGCAAAGAAAAAAGGGTTGCCTTGGTCAATTGCCAAAGGGTTTGATACTTTCTTACCAGTATCTGCATTTATCCCAAAGGAAAAGATTCCTGATCCTTATGATGTTGAATTGAAATTGACTATCAATGGCGAGGTGAAACAACAAGACAAGTCTGATTTGATGTTATTCCCAATACACAAAATCTTGAGCTACATGTCAAACATTATGACATTGGAAAAGGGTGATTTGATCTTGACAGGAACTCCAAAAGGTGTGGGTCCAATTGTTGATGGTGATGAAGTAGAAGCTACGTTGAGTGTTGGTAGGGAAGTTATTGAAACTATCAAGTTCAAAGCAGAGACCAAACCAGGATACTACGAATATAAGGAAACATAAAACATTCTCTATTTATAAATCTATATGAATATTCCATCTATTGGTGGTTGGTATTGTCGTAATGTAATATTTGCTTCACTCATGACTCGGTGACTATCCTGATCCATTGAGTAGCTCTGAGCATAAACAACTTCTCGAATCCCACTCTGTACAATCTTGATTGAACAAGTCAAACATGGGCACGTATTGCAATACAATACACTATCATCTCTAATTCTATCCCTTCCAGCTTCCAACAACGCATTCTCCTCGGCATGCAAACAAAGACAAGTTGATAATGAAGCACCACTTCCATGTCCCTTATTACAACGCAAACAACCGCCTTGATTACAATTGGTCAAATGTCTTGGAGTTCCATTATAACCTGTTGCAACGACACGATTATCTCGCACAATGACACATCCTACTCTACGCTTCATACAATTTGAACGAAGGGCAGCTAAATCGGCAAGTCGCATAAAGTAAGAGTCCCAAGTTGGACGTAATCTCGATGGATCAAGTAGGTTCAATTCGGACAATTTGATGAACAAGTCCTTGATCGATGTCGATGTATTGATAATCTTGACTTGTGCTTGATTGTTGATTTCGAGTAATGGTGACTTCGAATTAAACAAAGTATCATCATTATGCTGAACAAACTCTTCCAAAGTCTGCTTCTTCTTTGCATATCTCTTATATCTCAAACTCAATGGTGCATCGATTGATATGTGGAGGAAAAAAGGACGCTTTTGCAATGCTTTCAACATGTTGATATCTTCAATATGAGAAATGACATAATTATCTCTCCAATTGACAGTAACAAACTCCAACAAACTATCCAATGTCTTGAACACTTTGAAATTCTCCATATTAGAATACTGTTTGATCGCGAGTTGCTCCATTTCGTAGTTGATATCCTCTGACTCTGGTGTGTATGCATTCAATTCATCTGGTATTTCCGCAGGTAGTGGTTGATAATGCAACACTTTAAACCCTTGAAAAGTCAAGTATCGCGCCACTTCCGTTTTCCCCGAACTAAGGGTCCCTGATATACCGATCAACATTGCTTATTTTCCTTGGTTGGAGAGAATAAAAGAAGGAGAGTTGTGAAAGTTAGAAATTTTTTAAACCGCCTTGGGATCTTCACAATGACAGGTCCAAAAATCGTGAAAAATTATTTTGTGAGGCGGGTATTCCCAATTTTGTGAAGAAAAGAATACGACACACAATTTGAGACATTGAAATTCTAGAAACTTAATTTAGGTAGCCGCCGCCCTCCCCAGACTGTAACCGCCATCTTTTACAGCCCATTAACAATGTATCTACTACCACTCTACATTGTACTTCTACACCTTACATCGGTGTTTGCCAGATCCAATCATTCACCTGGCTACTGCAACACGTTTGACAATTGTGGTAAAAAATCGATCTTTGGCAAACCTTTACCGTGTGTTAATTTCGTTCCAGCAACAGAACCTAGTAAAGAGTCACGAGACAGATTACAACAAATATGTGGACGAGATTTCGAATATGTTTGCTGCTCCTCGCACCAAATTGATGAACTAGAATCAAACTTGAAACGAGTGGATGCAATCATTTCATCATGTCCCGCATGTCACAAGAATTTCTATGACTTTTTTTGTGAATTTAGTTGTTCACCTGATGAGTCCACCTTTGTTGAAATTGTGAAGACTGAGATTGCGAAAGACACTGGTAAGGAGATTGTCACTGAAATTGATCAGTATGTGTCGCCAGAATTAGCTGAAAAGTTTTTTGATTCATGTAAAGAAGTGAAATTCCTGGCCACCAATGGGTTCGCCATGGACTTGATTGGTGGAGGTGCTAAAAACTATTCACAGTTTTTGAAATTCTTGGGGGACGAGAAACCATTGCTTGGTGGGTCGCCATACCAAATCAACTTTAAATACAAATTGGATCATGAAAAGAAGGGGTTAAAGTTGAGAAATGATAAAATGTACTCATGCAGTGATGAAGAATATAAGTGTGCTTGTACAGACTGTCAATCATCCTGTCCCAAACTCCCACATGCAAAGAATTTGAGTAAAAAATGTACAGTTGGTTTTGTTCCATGCTTCACCTTTTCCGTTTGGATGGTTTTGGTATGTCTAATTTTACTTCTCGGGGGATACCACATTTACCTTGCAAATGCTAAACGTGAATTTAGAAGACGAGGATCGTATGAAGATGAAAACAACGATGAAATTATCAGCCCATTGAATTATGTCACTGTTCGTAAGCCGATGGTACGTCAATTTTCCGATAAATTGAATTCACAAGTTCAAGATGGTTTTGAAAAATTGGCTAAATTTTGTTCCACGTTCCCTGGTATCACAATAGGTACATCGTTACTAGTGTCGATGCTATTGTCTCTTGGTATGTTTAAGCTCGACATTGAAACAAGCCCAATCAATCTTTGGGTGAGTCCTACTGAACCAGCTTACATTAATCAACAATATTTTGAATCAAATTTTGGTGAGTGGTTTAGAATTGAGCAAGTTATTGTCAGTACCAAGAGCAATGGACCCATTTTCAACTGGGATACAATCGAATGGTGGTTTGACCAGGAGCTGAAACTTGAAGAATTAAGCTCTAAAATCAGCCTATCAGATATCTGTTTTAAGCCGTTGGGTGATGCATGTGCTATTGAATCCTTTACACAGTACTTTCATGGTGATTTAAATCAATTGAGTAAAGAAAATTGGGCACGGAAGTTGCAGAATTGTGTCGACTCGCCAGTAAACTGTTTACCTTCATTTCAACAACCTTTGAAACCTGCATTGTTGTTTGATGACCCAAACATCTTGGAAGCAACAGCATTCACAGTGACTATATTGATTGATAATAACTCCTCCAACACTACATTGGTTAATGACATTGTGTCGTATGAGCATTCTTTTCAGGCTTGGGCAAAACAATTACAAGAAAATGACTTGGGTTTGAATGTTGCTTTCAGTACAGAGGTTTCACTTACCGAAGAGCTTAACCAGTCATCAAACACAGACATCAGAATCATTGCTATATCGTATATCGTCATGTTTATTTATGCATCATTGGCACTTGGTGGGAAATTACCCACGAAATCAATGAAATCACTAGTCAAGTCTAGATTCATGTTAGGATTGAGTGGAATAATCATAATATTACTTTCTGTCACTTCATCTGTTGGACTTTTCTCCATGTTGAGTTTTAAATCGACTCTTATCATTGCTGAAGTGATTCCCTTCCTTGTTTTAGCGATTGGAATTGACAATATCTTCCTTATTGTACATGAACTTCACAAAATTACTGAACACGAACCTGACTTGGATTTGACGTTGAGAATATCATTTGCAATGAGAAATATCGGACCTTCTTGTTTTATAAGTGCCATTTTACAAGTTTCAATGTTTGTGTTAGCTACGTCAGTGGATATGCCTGCAGTTAAAAATTTTGCCATCTATAGTGCTGGCGCAGTTGCAATTAATTTCATCTTACAAATGACATGTTTTGTTGCATTATTGGCATTGGATCAGAAACGGTTGGAAGAGAATAGAATAGATTGTATTCCATGTATTACCATTTCATCTCCGGTACAGTTAGAAGGAGATGCTGATGCAGAGGAGAAGCACCTTGAGTACAATTTTTCCCACTGGGTTAAAAAGAAGTATGCCCCATACATATTAGGTAAAACAACCCGCCCCAAAATTTTAACCTTTTTCATTCTTTGGCTTGGAATTTCTCTTAGTTTGTTCCCTGGAATCAATTTTGGACTTGATCAAAGAATCGCGATACCCAAAAACTCATACCTTGTTGATTATTTCAACTCGGTTTATAACTACTTCAATTCGGGTCCTCCGGTGTTTTTCGTCGTAAGGGACTTGGATGTAACACAACGTGGTTATCAACAACAAATTTGTGGACGGTTCACCACTTGTGACAAGTTTTCTCTTGCAAATATATTAGAGCAAGAATTCAAAAGACTGAAAAAATCGATGATTGCTGAACCAACAAGCAATTGGTTAGATGATTTCCTCACTTGGTTGAATCCTGATTTGGATCAATGTTGTCGATTCAAAAAACTGTCGCTTTGGGAATTCGATACACCTCAATTTTGTGGACCTCATGATCCTGAACGTCAATGTCAAACATGTTTTGCTAATCACAATCCTCCGTATGATGCTAGTATGAATGGGTTCCCCCAAGGTGATGATTTTATGTTTTATTTCAATCAATGGATACAAGAACCTAGTGATCCTTGTCCATTAGGAGGCAAAGCGCCGTATGGTAATAGCATATCTCGAACTGA
Source organism: Candida orthopsilosis Co 90-125 (assembly GCF_000315875.1). Taxonomy (NCBI): domain Eukaryota; kingdom Fungi; phylum Ascomycota; class Pichiomycetes; order Serinales; family Debaryomycetaceae; genus Lodderomyces; species Lodderomyces orthopsilosis. The sequence continues at coordinate 104,424 of NC_018301.1, forward strand.
ACGAAAGATTGATGCTAGTTATTTCCGAAGTTCACATACTCCATTGCGTTCACAGAATGATTTCATTGCTGCTTATCGTAATTCAATAAGAATTGTTGATGAAATTAAACAGTTAATTCCTGGGTTGGATATTTTCAGTTGGTCACCATTTTACATCTTTTTCGTGCAATATTTGAACATTGTGGGTTTGACGTTTAGTCTTATTGTGGGAGCCATTGCAATTATTTGGATTGTCTGTACGGTGTTGTTGGGATCAGTTAGGTCAAGTACTGTAATGACCATCACGGTAACTTCAATTATGATAAACATTGGTGGAGTATTGGCAGTATGGGACATCTCATTAAATGCAGTGACATTGGTCAATTTGGTGATTTGTTGTGGGTTGGCTGTTGAGTTTACAATTCATTTAACTCATGCCTATACTGTATCAAAAGTATCTATCTTTGAAGATGAAAACGAGGACAATATTTATGAAAATTTTATCAATTACAATAGTGTCAATTCCTCCACTTCCGCATCGATACAAGAACTCAACTCCAAAATTAGATATCTGAAAGCATTCAATTCCATTGTCACAGTAGGTGGATCCATCGTTGGTGGTATAACATTTACAAAATTAATCGGTATATCCATCTTGGCATTTACGAGATCAAAAATTTTCGAGGTTTATTATTTCAGAATGTGGTTCCTGTTAATTATTATATCAGCACTACATGCATTAGTTTTATTACCTATACTCTTGAGTTATTTTGGTGATTTGAACAAGTCTAATACAATCGTTTATGATGAAAGTCAATTAGGAAGTCAATTTTACAACGATTCGAGAGAAGAAATTGATTATGAAGATACTGGATTGGATACCAGCGACTAGTTGAGCTAGTTGATGATTGGTAATCAGATGTTTAAGATGTTTTATGTTTAAAAATAGTTTTGATTTGTATATTTGAAAAGATTTCTTACGCACGTAGATTTTTGTGTAATAAAGAAAACCTTCTTCCATCTTCCCAATTAGTCGACCACATTGCCCAATTGGGATTGACTGAGAAAAAAAGAAAAACAACAAAAGAAGTGGGGAAGAATCACAGAAAGTTGAATTCCCCGTATTTGGTCTAAGTATACAATGTCTACAAGGGAGCTCGATTAATGATAATAACGTGGATAGCAGTCATAGGTAAACCATCCATTATTTTTATGTAATTATCAAAGACCTAGTTAAAGTGTTAATCTTGCTACCATGTGGCGTAAATCCCTACTCTCACTATAAACGAGAATGCCATTGACATCGAGAAGTCATAGTGTATATTATCTTGTATAGTACTGCATGTGACGCTCCAAAGAGCTATGACATTCCTTGTCCCAAATATTTTGTTGTAGGTTTTTGCAATAATTCTGTCCAAATAAAAATTCATTTTGGGAAACAAACATTTTTGTAGGCTCGAAAAGTTGATATTCGATTGAGAGAGAGATTCTCAAAATGACCAAGGTTACATCAATTGAGGGAGTTGTTTATTGCTGTTGCTTACCACACTACCTCGGAGCCATCTATAAGTGGACCGATTATTCATTCGAGTGGTTACAATTATTCTGTGACGATTATTCGTGAATTCTTTTTTGTGTGACGTAATTTCGAATCTTTGTACATCACTAAATGAATTTTGTATTTGCTATTAATGAATTACTTTTTTCTTTTGCTTCTGTTTATTTAAATATTTCCTTAAAATTCTTTCCTATAAACCACAACTCTTCATCTAATTACTACAATCCCCCCATATATTTTTTTATTTAGATGTCAGCTCATTACGAATTCAAATGGTATGTTCTTTAGCACTTTCTTTCAAAAGATGAGAGATTCAATTGGTATAGTTCAACTTCTTGGTTTCTAGAGTAAACGGCTGTTGCCTATCAGTGTCGTCATGCATTTATTTTTTCGGGGATGACAACTAAAGTTGCTATTTGCACCATCGATTGATGGCCAATTGTGTATACAGTCATCAACTACTTAGACAGTTCACTACTGGTGAATTCTTAGTAGTCCATCATGCGTGATGATTATGTGGTGTTGGGTAACGGCGAGGTCACCTAAACACGAATTGAGCTTCTCACTTCCAACGGACAAAGTAAAAGTTCAGTCGTACTAACCAATCCATATAGGCCCAAAGGTCCACAAGAGGTCATTGTCACAGGAACAATTGACAACTGGTCCAAATCATATACACTTTTCAAACATGGTGATGGTACATTTACTTTGCAAGTGCCATTGCAAGTTCAAAAGGAGCCAATTTTATACAAATACATTGTTGATGGTGAATGGAAAGTAAACCCAGAAGAAAAAATCACTAAAGATTTTGAAGGAAATGAGAATAACGTTTTGAATCCTGAAGATTTAAAAGAGTTGGTGAGTATTCCAGGGTCTTTAATTCCAGAGTCTGGCTTAGTCTACAATAACAACTCTACAACCTCAAAGGATTTAGATGAGTTCAAGACAAAAGATACAAGTAAAGAAAATACAGGTGCAGCCATTGGATCATCAAGTAACGACTACAAATCCACAGTATTGCCAAAAGAAGAACCACATCAAACAAGTTTAACTGGAGAACCAGGAATTCAAATTCCTCAAGATAAGGAACAATTGGCTGTTTTTGATCAATTCGAAAATACCGATCCTAAAGCATTGAATGAGGATGTTAAAGAAGTTGGTACTGCAAATACCACCGATGCCACCACAGAACCACAAAATTTCAACCAAGGTATTCAAATCCCACAAGACACAGCGGCATTTGAAAAATTCGAAAATACTGATCCAAAAACACTTAATGAAGATGTTAAGGAGGTTGGTACTGCAGGTGCTGTACCATCAGAATCTAGTGATTTGGATAAAACTAAAAAATCTGACGATACTGCTGCTGCAACTGCTGCTGCTGCTGCTGCCGCCGGTGCTGGTGTTGGTGCCGGAGTGGCTGGATCCTCTTCCACTTCATCAAATGAAGGAGATAACTTGAAGAAGGTCAAAAGGGTTGAATACAAAGCTAAACCAAAGAAGGATGCCGCTGATGAGGCGATTGATTCTAATGTTGCTTCTAAAGATGCCGAATTTGTCCCGGTTCCAGCAGCAATTGAAACTGGAAACGATGCGTCAAACCTTGACTACATAAATAACGACACTAAGCTTTCACCAGAAGTGTTGAAAGATGAAGCTGCCGAGAATAATGAAATCAACAAGAAAATACGTGAAGAATTTGAAGATCCAAAAAGTAAAGATGTGAATGCACCTGCTGCCACAGTTACAAAGGATACTGCCGCTTCTCCTGAAGATGAACAAGTGAAGCCTGAAGAGAAGAAGGACCACTCAACCGCGAAAACTTTGGGTGCTGCCGCCTTGGGAGGTGTTGGCGGTGCTGGATTAGGGTCAGCTTTAGGGTCAGGTTCAGATTCTCGTCAGCCAGGTGATGATTTTGCACACGGAGATTCTGTCCATGGACCATTTTCCACCTCGAAAGAAGCTAAACAGTCTATATCTGCTGATCCACAAGATTCTACAGCTCCCGTAGTTGTTGATGATGCCCATCCAAAAACTTTAGATCCTAAAGCAGGACAAGAAGCACCAGCTCCTGGTACTACTGCTCCAGCTACACTTGCTGCTGAGCCCGAAATCAAACCAGTAACAGGCTCAGATTTGGATGCAGGAGAAGGCAAGGAAGTCAATGCATCTCCAGTTGCCAAAGATCAAGCTCCACATGCAGTAGCAGGCGGTGCTTCAGCTTCAAAGAGTAGAGTTAGTGCAGCAGCAGCTCCTGTAGTTGTTAACGACGAGGATGATGAGGAAGAGATCATTATTGCTCAAGGTAATCAAGATGACATTCTTGCCGCTGTTGAAGCTAGCGAGGGCCATGATGTTACATTGGAAGAGATTAAACCAACAAAATCAGAACAAGAAAGGTTAACCAAGGAGGCTCAATTGGCTGCACAAGTTGATGGACCAATTACTATTGAAAAAGTTGTTGTACCAGAAGAAGAAGTGCTTAGTTCAAAAGGATCAACTAAAGATGTAACCAGTGATAAACAATCGAGTTCTAAAGATAAAACAACAACTGCCAAGGACAACGCACCAAAGAAGCAAACAGCTAGTGATGTTCCTGTCAAGACAACAAAGAGAGCAGATAAGGGAAAAGATGATGAAGAAAAAAAGAAGAAAGGATTCAGATCATTTTTGAAAAAAATTGTATCGTAATCGGCAGTGATGGAATTTTCTTAATTCATTTGTTCAAGTTACTACTTGTTGTTGTTTGTATAGTTTATTTCTCATTGTTTTAATTTCTATAATTGACTAATACGATAATTATATAACACTATTCAATTGTAGATGAAAATCAGTTTTGTTGTAGCGACCACGTTTTTATCTTTTATGCCACATTCACCGCCTCGAAGAAAGCGTGTACCTTGGATCAAAATAAGGGAAGGTGAAACATTCACTTTCTCTTTTGTCTCAGATGTGATGGAGGAAAAATTTTCTCCACCCCATATCATTATTCTTTTCCTTCAACACCCCTAGTTCATTACACATTATAACATTATAATCAATCATGGAACAAGCTCCAACTAAACAATTATTTGTCAGACCAATCAGAAGCGACGTTCGCGAAGAAGATTTAATTGAGCATTTCTCAGCAGCGGCACCAGTTGTTGAAGTTCGTCTTATGGAAGGCTATGCATTTCTTACTTTTGATAATGAAAGTGATGCTGGTGAAGCATTAAGTAAATTTGCTGGAACTGATTTCAGAGATGAACAATTACAAGTTGAATTTGCTAAGGAAAGAAAAGAAGATACTAGAGGTAAATATAGATTGAAAATTACTGGATTACCTGAAGGTACAGCATGGCAAGATGTTAAGGATTTTGTTAGAGATAAGACTGGTACTGAAGCGAACTTCGTTAGAGTTTTCAGAGATTATGATTCTGGTGATACTATTTGTAGTTTGCAATTTGAAACTGGTGAGGACTTAGAGAAGTCTATTCCCTTGTTGGACAAAGCAAACTTTGGTGAGGCTACTATTGGTGCTGAAGAAGATACTTCTCCATATGTCCCACCACCAAGAAGAGGTGGGTTCAGAGGTGGTAGAGGTGGATTTAGAGGTGGAAGAGGTGGTTTTGACAGAGGTGGATATGACCGTGGATTCGGTGGTGGATTCAGAGGTGGAAGAGGTGGATATGGAGACCGTGGTGGATTCAGAGGTGGCAGAGGTGGATATGGTGATAGAGGTGGATTCAGAGGCGGTAGAGGTGGTTATGGAGACAGAGATGGATTTAGAGGAGGAAGAGGTGGATATGGAGACAGAGATGGATTCAGAGGTGGTAGAGGTGGTTACGACCGTGGTGGATATGATGACAGACAAGGATCATACAACAGAGAAAGATCACCAAACAGATTCTAAGTTGGCCACGTCCCTACTTTACCGCCTTTTTTTTAGAGTTCTTTGAGTGCAGTGTTTGATTCCTATCCAGTTTGGCTTAGATTACGCGAAGAGTATCAAGAAGATGAGAAGAGTTAATTTTTTTTTACCAGATTTGTGTGTATTATGTATTTGTGTGTGAAAGAACAAGGGATAAAAGAGAACCAAAGGTTTCCAAATTGATTTTAAAAGGGTAATTTTTTCAAAATTTTTGTCTATGGATCTATGTTCTGAGAGAAGGGAGTAATTGGAGTATTATCTTAAATTTTATTTTAGTGTCAGTAAAACAATGGGTGTGAAGAAGAGAGGAGTATCATTATTGAAAGCAGACAATTTTTTATTTCTAATTGAGGGGGACCTTTTGTTGATCTTGTTGATTTTCCTTTTGGATCTCAAAGTATAAAAAATGTTCATTGATCGAATTATGCTTGCATTAAATGCCACTTGAAGGAACAGGTTATACTTGTTCTCGACAGAAAAGCTCAACTTCATTCTTCTTTACTAACTTATCTACGTCTAGGTTGAATTTTTTCTGATTGAATGATACATGAGGAGATAAAAAAGGGTCAATTTCTGGTTTTCAAAACTTCGGTATTTGGAAATCAATTGATTGTTTTTGCCACCCCCAATTATACAACATTCAAGAAAAGTTAAGTGTCATATAGCACTTAACTATACATCAGGAAAACCGTTACCTAGTCCGCTTCTCCGTATAAGAATATTTTTTTACGATGCTTTCCATAAATATCATCATGTTTGCCCCAATTACCAGTCAAGACAATACATCCTTTCCTCAAAGTCTTGTTGAAAAAATCCGTCAATAATTGCGTTTGTTTTAACGACAACAATTCATCTTGTAATGAATGAACAATATACACGTTAGTCATGTCATCAATCATACTAGCATGGGGATCATTTGTTGCCGGTGCCAATTTACCATTATTGATTAAAATTTCATGAGATAATGAATTTAAATTGATTAATTTTTCACTTGGATAGGATTCATATACAAACCATGAGCCATATTGAGGATATTCTTCAATTAGTTGAGGCAAGTCGTATATTCCATCGAGAAATTTGATTGATGAAAAGTATAATTGACCTTGTTTGATTAATCTATCAAGTTTGATTATGAGATCATCATTTTCTTCGATTAGGTGTAATTCATCTACAATCGATGCATCTCCAAGTTCTTCAACAACTTCTTTATCAGTGGCCCATGTTTTGTAATAGTTGAACGCTTGATTGAAATGATGTTTAAATTGTAAGAATTGAAGAATTAAAGTTGCACCAACTGAATACCCTAATAAATGCAGTTGTTGCGTTTTGAAATTGGTAACGATGTAGATGATGGCTTTGGTAACATCCGCCAAATGTAGTGGATGCTTGACTTTCAGTGAAGTTAAACGATAATTAATTCCAATGAAAGTTGAGTTGGGCGTGGTGGCGGCAACTGGAGCTAATTCATCGAAGGTGTTTTTAGGATCTTTCCAAGCTCCACCATGGATATAGATGTATGTATGTTTATTGTTGGGATTGTAGTTCCATACTTTGATTTGTTGTAATTCGTGGTCTCCGTAGCAATATGTAGACATTTCCCGAGCTAGGGTAATGCTATCGTTGAGCAGTTGTTGGTTAAGATGATACCAGCTAATGAATAATGTATATTTAAAGGACGTGGAACTCTTGTTATTTATCAGGATTGAAGTTATATGCAGGCTTGATGAAGAATGAGAAACGAAAAATTTTTCTTCTCAAGACGGCTTGATCTATCTTGCATTGTACACAACCAACGTATAACCAACAGCTACTACCCATCACACAACTAAATCCTCCCAAATGTCTACAGGAATAATAGAGTCATGGGCTGATGCAGGAGATGAATTTTCAGCTCCACCCGATATCATAAATAACCCCGATGGAACCAAGACCGTAATCACATATAGAACCAATCAAGAAGGTAAAAAAGTTAAAATAACTCAACGTATTAAAGAAGTAGTAGTTCAAGAAAAAGTTCATCCATTAATTGCTAAACGTAAAAATTGGGCAAAATTTGGTAAAGAAAAGAACAAACCAGCAGGACCAGATACAAGTACAACACAATTGGGTGAAAAAGTTGAATTGAAATTAGGATTATCATGGAAACAAGCAGAAAAGAAAGAGGAAGAAGACAAGCAACAAGAAAGAGCTTCTGCTGTTTCTATACAGACCATCAAATGTAGAGTATGTGGTGGAGATCATTATACTTCTAAATGTCCATTTAAAGATACATTGGGAGCTGCTGCTGGATTAACTCCAAGTGGAACCACTCCAGAACCAGGTCAAGAAGGAGGAGATTCTGGAAAGAATGGAGATGCTGGAGCTGCTGCCAGTGGACCAGGTAGATATGTACCAAGACATTTGAGACCTGATGCCAGTGGAAACTTGCCATCAAGAGAAGCAAGAGATGATTCAACTACATTGAAAGTATCACAACTTAACAGTTTTGTTGATGAAGATATGTTGAGAAATGAATTATTTGCAAGATTTGGTCCATTGGAAAGAGTTGTTGTTGTTAGAAATAGAGAAACTGGTGAAAGTAGGGGGTTTGCTTATGTCAGTTTTGCTACTGAAGAAATTGCTCAAAGAGCATTGGATTTGTTGAATGGTAAAGGTTATCATTCATTGATTTTACGTTTGGAATGGTCTAAAAAGAAGAAACCTACATAAATGTGAGGAGATAAAGATTTGGGAAGGGGAAAAGCTAGTACTTTGGTGCGAAGATTAAATAGAGAAGAGTAGGAAAAGAGATGGATGAACCTTGATAGGAGATGAATATGATAATATTTACTAAATGCATTATTATTGTTCCACTGTTTACAATTAGTACAATTTAAACTCTCTTTAGACTTTTTTGTTTAACTCTATTTGTTATACGAGGTTGCGGTTCTCGGGTTACTACGTTGTGGCTTACGACTCATGTGTCATGGCTTTATAAATTTCGGGTTTTCTTAAATTCGGAAGTGTAAAAGAACAGAACGAAATACACACACGGATGTTGCTTCGAAAAAAACAAAACACGGAATACTTTAAAGAAGATACTAAATAAGCCAATGGGTTTGAGTATTTTGAGGTTAACTATCGTTTAATGCTCGGATTCGGAGAAACAAATTTTCTTTGGTGGAGCTAAGAATTCGGGATCACTGGCTAAGCAAATACGAAATGTTAAAATACAGATGATAAATTCTGAAACAAGACTGGTGTATTGAGGTTTATATTCCACCGAGGTATAAGCATGTAGACACACAGTATATTTATATTCGGTAGGCATATTGGAGCCAATTTAATATGTAGGACACAGCTCAAAGATGATTTTTCTATCTCTTTAACTCCGGTAATACATAACACATAACACATAACACATTCACACACAACGCACACATGCGTAGGACACAGTGACAATACCAGCAATGTCAAAACGAAGGTTCTACTTGTTTTTCTTTAACACAAACAAAACTGACAATGACAAACACGCACACAAACACTCTCTCTATTTACCCGTGGTATATATGTCTCTCTTGCGCTTGCTAAACGGATAATTATTAAAGAGGGCTAGTGTTCTTGGCGCCTCCCTCTTGCCCTTTCTTTGTCTCTCAGTGACCAAGAAAAATATGACGGGTGATGTGTCTCAAAGTAAAGAGACTAGCTAAGAAAACAAGGTTTTAGACGAAAAAATCTAATCTTCCTAAAGGTGAAGAGAGAAAGAGAACAAAGAAAAGCTTGTCGTGTCACGTAAGGCTAAAGTAAATGTTATGGGGTGAGGTAGTGAGGTAGAGTGGTAGATTGCATTACACTTTTGCACATTCATTTCGAATATACATCCTTTATTTTGTATTATCTCGGTGTTCTGATATATAATTCGGTTGTTGAAAATTTGATACGGAGTTAGCAACAAAATAATTTGAGTGTGGTTTAGTTAAGTCCCGAAGATTTTAAAGGCGGATTTGCAATAACTGTTCCCATGTATAATGTATATTGCTCTATTTGTATTTTGTGTCTTGTTCGGAGTTTAACAAAGGATGTGTGTTAGTTCCGTTTTCTTCCCGTGTTTAAAAAACAATGGAGAGAAACATAATAGAATTAACCGTAAGGACATCAGTCATCTCTAAAAGAACATAGGAATATAGAAGTAGAATGACACAGTAGTAGTATTGGTATTGGTAAGTAGTTATTAGGCTGTTAGTTTTAACACAAATTAACCGTCTTAGGTATTATTGCACAATGCACTCAATATGTATATATAGTGTATGGTTATGATATATATATATACATAAGGATCTATTGATGTCACACTTTTTTTTTTTTGCAACAGCCTTCATACATAGCACACACAACACATAACCTATTCCTGTCACTAATCCACAGCCTTACTCCTCTCTTTTGAAAAAGGGGAGAGATAGATAGACAGATAAGATCAACTCAGAAGACGTGTATATAAATACACCCTCCTTGATTCCGTGCTTTCGTTATCTATTCATTGTGAGTTTTATTAATAGAAACAGGCAAACCAAACCAAAGAAATTGTTTTCCCCTCGCATAAAGAATTTCAATAGCAAATTTAACGAGAGACAAACGCATTTCATCAGCACATGACAAATTAAACTTACAAACAACCTCCGCCACCACTATAATTGATTTTAGCAACACACATACCCGTACCTATACCCATACCCGTACTTAATGGCACCACAGTCAACTACTCCTCTGTCACCAAGTTCAGCCATTGGTTCCACTACATCCAAGAAGAGTAATTTATTAAACCTTTTCACTAAACGAAAAGGAGGAGCTAATAACAGTAATTCACGTGGTGTTGCTGGTGATGGTTCAAAGCCATCTAGACTGGGGTCATTAAAGTCTAGTACCAATGGTTCTAGGAGTAGGTCAAAAGGAGACAAGTTACAAAAAATTTCTACTCGCGGAAGTAGTCGGAGTAGGAAAAGAGACTTGTCAGAAGGTAGAGACTTTTATGTTGATGATGATGATTCATATTTATACAATGATGAAGAAGATGATGATATGGATGATGATACAAACACTTTGGGTTATGATTCAGATACTTCACTGGGTGCTTCAATAGGTAGATCACCTTCAATTTTGAGCAAAATTAAATCCAATGGAGGTAATAAACGATCAAGTACTATATTGAACCATAATGTTGATGAAAAAGTTGCATTCCCAAATCTAGATCAAATTATTCGTGATTCTAATCTTACATTACCTGTGGCTAATGAAGATGATGCACCATGGAATGGATTGACTTACGAATCTTTTTTAATACCCAAGTATGTTAAAACATCGCGTCATACAAAACAGAGTCCTAAAATTATAAATAATCTATTTCTTGCCCAGGAGTTAAATGTTGACAATTACAAAGCTAATAATGCCAGTTTAAAGTCAAATGAAAGTAGTGATGCAGAACAAGAACACAACAATTCATATCTGCAACTGGAAACTGGAGATACGTCCTCCACCAATTTTGAAGATAGTGGCATAGGTAAAGAAATATTTGTCATGAAGTTTAGTAAAGATGGGAAATACCTTGCAGCAGCTGGAAGAGATGCGGTAATACGGATATGGAAAGTTATATCATCACCATTGGGGAGATTAGAATATAATCAAAATGAACGTGATACGAGTCCCACTAGAAGTAATAAACGAGATGCGGTGTTTGATTCAGCACCAGTTTTCCACAAGACACCAATTGAATTACGTGGTCACACTAGTGGAATTATATCCCTTGAATGGAGTAAAAATAACTTTTTAATAACTGGAAGTATGGATAAAACTGCCAAGCTATGGCATGTTGATCGGCCTAATTGTTTACAAACTTTTCAACATCAAGATTTTGTTACTGCTGTTGAATTTCATCCTTTGGATGATCGATTTTTCTTGAGTGGGTCTTTGGATAATGAGGTTCGATTGTGGTCAATTTTGGAAAAATCTGTTTCTTATTGGAGAAATTTGGGTGAAGAAGTATTGGTGACGGCATTGGCATTCACTCCTGATGGATTAGGTTGTACTGTGGGTGGATTTAATGGATCAATATTCTTTTTGGAAACTAAAGGGTTACATATTCTACATCGAGCAGAAGTTAAGGAGCGTTCGATTGTACATGCTTTCCATGAAAAGAGTGGTAATAAAATAACGGGTATTGAAGTCTTTCCTAACCCAAGCTATAAACCAGGTCCAAATCAAGGTATATCCACGGATAAATGGAATGTATTGATCACAACCAACGATTCCCGAGTTCGAATGGTTAGTACATCAAAAAAGAAATTAATCACCCGTTTTAAAGGTCTAACAAACAATTCATCATCCATAGCAGCGTCAATAACCGAAAATCATAAATTTATAATTTCTGGATCAGAAGACCATTATTGTTATATTTGGGAAAATAATAATCGAATAATTAACAACAAGATCAAACAATCACTCAAAGAATTTGTTATTGATGGGAAACAAACAATGAGTGATTTTCATCATAAACATGAAAAATATTCCAAATTATTTCATTCAAATAAATTAATTGGTAAATTGCTTGATGGTGGTGCTGATGATGAAAATTTACGTCATGACTTTGTTGCTAATGAAAACAATAGTTATGTGTGTTTTCATGCTCACCATTCTAGATGTAATGTGGCGGTATTTGCACCTGAATCAACAAAGACGTTGTTAAGTTTATCCGATGATTTAATTTTTGATTTAAAGAAGCGTGGTGAAGCATGTAAGATGGATCCAAGTATATGTTCATTAGCTCCTGGTGGGGGAGAACACGGCAGGGAACATGCTGGATTTGATGAAGGACCCGGAGAGGGCGATATTGTTGTTACTACTGATCAATATGGATTAATTCGAGTATTTCGACAAGATATTGCTAGTTCATACAGGAGACAATTTATTGACTTGTATAAAAAATGCCAAGCACAAAACAAATCGTCAGTGTTGCTTTCACCTGAAAGTAATTCTATCAAATCAAGTGGTAATAATAGTTATGGTGTTGTACATAATGGAGGAGGAGTTGGAGGATTAGTTAATGTGGGTAATAGTAATGGTAATGGAGGTGTTGGTCACAATTTCCGTCCTTCAAGAAAATTACTGGGCGGTGAGAAATGTGGTCTTTCGAGGAACTTTGAATCGTCACGATCAATTAGTTCAATACTTTCGTCTAAACGAGGTTTGAGTTCAACTGATATTAGTCATACGATATCCCATACCGGTCAGTACAGACCACCACCAGCCCCTGCTGCCCCTTCAGCTTTAGCAGCACCTGCACTGGTACAAACACATGATCCATTCATTTCAAACTCCTCCTCGTCTAGCAACTATACCTACCAACGACAAAGACCTCCATCATCACCCCCCAATCACGATATGTTTAATCAACCAGACATACCTATTCATCCAGATTCCTCGGACGAAGAAAAAGAAGAACAAGTAGAGGATGATGAAGATGAGTTTGATCCTTTTGACAGTGATGCCACCAGCACTACTGAATTTGAAAACGGATTAACAACAACTCCTGCAACAGCATCATCATCAACAAGAAAAAATGAGGGGTACAGCTTATCGACATTGAATGCATTGGAAGGTAATCAAATTGGTCACACTGTTGGCGGTAGACAAGAGACATTTCCAAGTTTAAAAAAAGTGTCCAACCAACAACAACAACAACAACAACCGCCTCGTGGTATTAGGGTTCCTCCACCACCGGTGACACCACCCGCTGGAAACCAAATGCATCATGTTCCACCGCAAGCACACAATCAAAATAACGGATTTGGGATTCAGTACAATGGTGGGAATAATGTCCCTAGAGGACCCATTACTGCTGCATCAGTTGGTGCTGCAGCAAATGCACCACCAGCATCATCAGCAGTATCTACACCAACACCAACACCAACACCAACACCAACACATATTCAATCATCTACAGCCTACCCAGTTGCACCTCGTCCCGTTCCGGCCACTTCTACATCACCAAAAGTGCCCCAAATCGTCTTACCCGACGGAACACCATCATCGTCGCCATCATCATCATCCAATCAACATCAACATAACCAACAACTTACACCTGATTTGCATTCACAAATTAGTCGAGTTTCGATTCATTCAACTGGCGATGCACCACATACATAGAACAATATCGATTACCATTTATGATTCTTTACTATATTTATATAGCAATTTTACATATATATATATAAATATTTGATAGTACATTTATTATACAATAACTTTTATTACATATTTAGACGAAATTATCCAACACATGATTACATTTGTAAAGATGTACAGCATGTAAATTGCCTCTTCAACCGGACCAGAATTGATATTCTTTTGGTCTTGAAACACTAATTGGAACAGATTCATCATCTTTAGCAGCTTTATCCAGGTCAACACCGGCATCCACATCCATTGCATTATCATCACCTTCTTTTTTACCTTGTTCATCAGCACCGATGGCACTTGAGTTTATATCACTAATTTTTACAGGCTTCATTAAATCTGACAATACATCACTCAAATCAGGTCTTTCTTGTTTCAATTTATTAATCTTGTTCAATTGTACCCATCTGGTCAATTGTAACTGCTTACGTTCCGACTGTAATTGATTGGTTATTGAAATTAATTGAGTTTGTAATTGATCAATTTTGCCTAGTTTTAAATTAACTTTTTCAACCGTCAAGTCGATTATTTGATTAATTAATTGAAATTGTTCAGCATTTGATTGACTAGTGTATTCAGTCGCATTTTGTTTGATTAGATCTTGTCCTTGATTGGATTGGATTAATTTTTGAACGATTTCCTCAACTAAATTAGCTTTATCCAATTCGTGTCCACTCAGTTGCAACTCTTTTTGTTGTGAGTTTTCCGAGATTAATTTATGTAAGAATTTATCCTCAATGGGCAATTGTAAAAATTTCTTCAAGCATTGTTCTTTAGTTTTTGTAGCAACATGTTCAGCAATCTTATTCCATTGATTTTGGGCATTGATATTAATATTTGATCCTGCAGTGATTAAATTATTTGTTGATTCAAATGTGCCAAACATTTCAATACCCTCCAATAACAATAAAATCTCTTGTTCACTCCAGATTTCACTCTCAGTCAATTGCTTAAATTGAACGAAATCAGATGATGTAAAATTCAGGGGGAATAAACCTTGATCATAACATATTGAACATAATATACTGGCATTGTTTATGGTTGAATTGGGGTTATATGAGTATGATTTGAGTTTTAAATTGTGGTACCTGATTTCTGTTGCATCTTTACCACAAATACTACATGAATATGAAACCTTATGTTGAGGTTTGAAATCAAATTTGGTTTCACCCGTCGAGTAAACATTTCTTCTAATTTCCATATTCAATGACAAGGGAGTCTCAGTAGATGATGACTCTTTCTTGACAGTGACATCTGAAATAGACTCCGCTTGCTTCGTTCCTTCGCCTTCATCTTCACCTGTAACAGAAGTTGCCTTTTGGTCGATTAATTTCGCATCTTCCAGTACATATGGAACCAATCCATCTGGCGCATCCAAAGTAATTTGAAAATGTCCGGTATATTGTGGTCCCAATATAGTTGATTTAGTCTTTGGATCGATTTGATAATTAATTAATCCCCATTGCTCCAAAAATTGATGAATACGAATGATATTTGTAACATCACCCGCCAAATTTCTTCTAATGGCAGTTATAGTCAAATATTCCTTGGGATTTAAACGAAATGTATTTATGATGAAATCTCGAATATACTTGAATGATTGAGGAGTCTTGTATATTGAATCTTCACTGAAGAAATCAGGAAAGGATTTCTTTTCTAAAGGATGAATTTGATTTATGTTGAACCATTTGGCAAATGATGGGATAATTACATGCTGTGTTTGTTCAACAAGATATTTACGAGATTTCTCTTGAAACTCTTTTTGTAATTGCTCAATATCAACTACATTTGGTTTTTGTTCTTGGGTTTCTTGTGTAGATTCAGGTTGCTGCTGCTGCTGCTGCTGCTGTTGTTGTTGATGTTGATGTGATTCTATGGAATGTTGGTTGTCTATTACAGGTGTAGACCCATTCTCTTGGGTACTTGGTTGTTCAACACTGGACATTATGTGGGTGAGACTGATGTAAGTGACACTGATGTAAGTGGATATATATCTATAAATGAGTTGTAGATGATTGATCAACCAATGCTAACCAACTTAACGCTCTATCGGATCTAATAAATTTTCCGTTAATCGACTTTGGTTTGCCAGTCTTTCAGTCTCTCAGTCTCTTTTGTTTGATGAATTTTTGTTCTTTTTTTTTTCCCGGTTGAAAGAGAACAAGCACTAGAAATTGTGACCGAATACACTACCTTTTATGCGCTACCGACTCTGACTGACGCGTGTGGTTTGTATGTGGGTATCAAGTAATTGTTTATATTTTTGTTTTTCTTTAACCACACCAAACTACGAGACCAGAGGTTTTTGCAACACACCCACAAGAGGTATAGTATCCACCATGTCAGCAGCTACTAGGAGACTGACTAGAAGTAATAGGAAGACGGTCCACTATGATGAGTCAAGTGATGTAGAACAGGACCAAGATGCTTATATTCCCTCTGAACAGGATAAAGAAAATGCACCAAATCACGTTACTAAATCATCCACCAAGAGAAAGAACTCAGTGACAACAACAACAACAACAACAACAAACACCACCACTTCAAAGAAACGGAGAACTAGTGTGACGATCAACCATTCTAGGTGTCTTCATCAGCAGCAGCAACAGCAACCACAATCTAAAAGAGGTCGAAAAGGTAAAGGAAAGAAGAGACAAGAAGATTTGGAGGATGATTGGGAAGAAAATTACTTGTATCAAGCATTATCAAGTCCCGAGATTAATGTTGTTGATCTAGCCCAAGAATGGGTTGAAACCTACGAAGAAGAATCAATACTGAACACCACCGACTCAACTACCATTACTCTTCTAATGAATTTAATTTTAAGAAGTTGTGGTTCATTTCATCTTTTCCAACCCCATGATTTAGCAAATTTGGAAAGTGCTACTAGTACAGTTGAAGAACTCACATTGGCATTTGGTAATCAATCAACTCATAAATTCCCTTTTAAACTTGTACCTGTTTTCAAAAAGAATGTTTTGCAATTTTTCCAACATATTATTGAAATATGTCATGAAAAGGGGTTATTGTACCCACCATATACACAACACAGTGAAGAAGAAGAAGACTCTCTGAAACAGTCTCCATTGATGTCGTATTTAATCACTTGGATGACTAGTCTTACTGGATCCGCAATTAGAGCCTTACGTTTTACAAGTACAGAAATATCCATGATTATTCAACTAGAATTGAGCAAAATTGGGAAATCAATCACAACTAATCTTTCCAGATTAAGAAAACATTTAACGAAATTGGCAGATGAGAGATCAACAAAATTCAAGACAATTACATCAACCATTGCCAATTATGAATCTCAATTGGATACCTTGAATGAATATTTTGATGATTTAGCATCCGTAGTGGTTTCACAAAGATACAAAGATTTTGATCCTCAAATAAGATTAATTGTGGTCAAATATCTAATTGATACAGTGATTGCTTATCCATCATATTTTTGTCAATCCCAATTTTTAAAATATTTCGGTTGGTTATTATCTGATCCTGTGAATCAAGTACGCAATGAAATTACTCGTGATTTATTGAAATTATACAGATTGAATAAAAATCAAGAAATCGTTTCTGGGTTAACTCAATTTTCCACTAAATTCAAATCCCAATTTATCGCCATGTGTGAAGTTGATGTTGATGCAAATGTTCGTGGTAATTGTTGTGGTATCCTAACTGAAATGATCAAAATGGGGTTCCTTGATGGTAAAGATAAACATTCAGTGATTAGAGCATTTCCATTTGGTGCTACAACAAAATTGAAATTACAAACCGAATTTGTTAAATTTATTCAAATGGCTATGGAAGAGAATGTTAATTTTGTTTTAGAAAAGAATCAATTGATTTTTGAAAACGATAGATACATTTTACGCGATCATGATGTAAAGGATATCTTACTGATTAAAGTTTTGGCACAGGAATTGAGCTTTCTTGTGGAAAAAGAAGAACCCTTAGAAGTTATCTTTGAGTCAGCAGCAATGAGTCAACTTTATTTTACTAAATTAAGATTATTTCTTGATTATTTATTAACAGATATTGCTGAATTGAGAAAGGACAAAGGGGTAAATGATGATGAAGAGGAAATAGAAATAGAAGGTCAAGATCCAGATTTAGATCAAATAAAGCAGTTGGTTCAACTTGATGATTTGGAGAAGCTTACTTTACTCAAAGCCATCCACGGTATAATCAAAGCTGTCATGATGAAAAAAACTAATAAACAAGGTGGAGTTTCCCGAGAAGAAGAAGAAGAAGTCAAATCCACAATTATTACTCAATTCATTGACTATATCCCCAAATTACAAATTTTTTGTTCAAAATCAAATAATCGATACAAAATCTTTATATCTGCTTGGCAAGATTTAATTGATGATAAACATAATTGTATATTCAACTATTATATTAAATTGGACAAGATTGATAGCTATGAATCAACAATTGTATCAATATTACAGTATTTTTATGAATTTAGTTTAGTTGATGAATTTCAACCCTTTTTTGAAAAGTTGTTTAATCTGAGAGGATTAACTGAATCGATAAAGCTCGAAATACAAAGGATTGTTGATGAATTAGTGGAGAATACCACCATATACTTACGAGATAATCAACAAGAAGAGGAAGAACAACAAGAAGATATTCAAAATGATTCATTGATTGATATGGATCATGATTTCGTGTTGTGGACAAATCGTCAAAAACATGTTATCAAACTATGTCGTGAAGTTTCCATTCTTGTGCAAAAGATTAAATTAATTGGCAATTATGTCAATATAGCCAATTTAGAAAAAATTGATGATTTAATTTATCAATTTAATAATCGAATTTTGAATAAATTTGATTTGAATGTGGTGTTGAATCAATGGAAACATAATTTCATTTTACAATTGCCTAAATTCACACAAGCATTTATTGCCATTATTGAATTAGTGTTCATTATTGGTGGATGGAAATTTGAAAAAATAATTGATATACCACAACAAGATCAACATCAAATTGATATTGAATTGGAATTGGAAATGGTGGGAGATGTTGTAAGTAACCTAATTCGATATATTGATGAATTGAAAGAGTTAAACGAGGGTGATCATACACCAGGGGATTTAGGTAAATTGATTGATTTTAAATGTCAATTAATTTATCAATATATTAACTTAATGATTTCATTCCGGTTATTTTATATTAAATTTCAAGATGATAATGATTTCAAACATTTTAAAGTATATTTCCGACTGAACAAATCAGTGATTATGATTAAGCAAGATTTGCAAATGGAATTGTTGGAGATGTTTTTAATTAAAGAAGTTAAGTTGGCCAATGTGCTTGAGATTGAATTGGATAGAGACGATGAAGAAGGTGTACATTATGAGGAATATTTGGAGAAGGAGTTGCCGGTGGAAGAAGAGTCAACTGTGTTTTCTGAAAATGAGGACGAGGACGATGATGAAAAGACACAACGTCATGAAAAACAACAACGTCTCCTAAAAGCTAAGCAAGAACAATTAAAACAAGATGAGATATGGAAATTGGAAAAGGACTTGGCTGTTTATAGTTTAAAATTGATATCATTGGTTAAATTGCAATTGATTTCTAATAATGTGTACCAAAGATTGAAGAAGAACGCTGGTCAATTAGGTGAGGTTTACTACAAATTGATTGAGCAAGAAAAAGTTGTTGAAAATAGATATGAAGATGGTGAAGCAGATGTAAATGCTAATGAATTGACTGATTTGGGCATTGATGTCGGTGTTGATACGACAATACAAGGAGAGGTTGAAAATGCAGAAGTCGTCAATGATAATGAAAGTGGTGTTGCTGATATTTGTAATGACGGTGATAAAGAACAAGATGTCTCAATGGATTTACAATTGGAGTTAGATGTGTAATTTCATCGGATTTTAGTGCAAGGTGAATGAGGTGTAAAGTATATATGTATGTGTCGGAAATATACTTTTATAGTCATGTGATTTGCTTTTTGTGTTTGATAGATTAATCTGATACGATGTTTTTATTTTTTATTCATAGTAGTGCGACTCAATTATTCACACCAACACCGCTTTTAATTTTCACGCCAAAGCGAAATATTATTCAAAATACACAACTAACCAAAATGACTTCCGTATCTTTATTTTTATTGATAATCATGATGCTCATCGAATTGAGGTAGCAAGCTTGAGGGCGCTTTATATAACAAATAGCCATTTCTGTATGAAGTCTTTTGCATTTTAGTCTTTTTTATTGTAATTTCTCGAAGGCTCTGCAGCCAGAGATATTTGTTCAAGTTAAAAGTAGTCTCATTCGGATTCATTGGTTTTGGAATTGGGAGCTTTATAAAAATCTCAGCTCTAAATAATACTTTATATGGTCATTGACATGCCTACAGAAGCCTTGATAACTTTCTAAGAAAATTTGTGTTGCCACTTCTCTTACCCTTGGCGATTCCACTTTCTTTTCCAAGTATAAGCTGTTTTGTAAGCTGATATCATTTGCTTGGGCAGCCTTATACGCAGAGTACCCCTGTTCAACAACTAATTGCCAGAATATTTGCTTCTATACCTCAAAGTAGTATCTGTATGGACCCCTTTCACGTTTACAACTTTGTTCTTGTTCAAAGCTCATATCTACATTCCATGTCGGATTGCACATTATTAACTTCAATTTCATTTGGATGGAACGCTTCATTGTAGTCATTGTTATTGAAGCACGCCTCCAATGGGACTAGTTCACTTCCCAAATCCATCCAATGTGGCTCCAAAGAGAAGCAAATACCAAGCGGCTCTACATATTTGTCAGAGTGTAATTACGGCTTGAAGTTCATTGCCTATTTTACTTTTCTCCCTGAAATATGTTCAAAAATTAACACTTAATTTCACATTTCTTATTCTCGCGATAATACTTCTTTGCGACAATGGATGTTATATCATAGTACATGTAAAAAGATGAGTGTATCATTTTAGCTCTCTATTTTGTTTCCTGGCATGGAATAGCCCAAGTATTCACTGAGCACTTTTCCGCATCATCCAATAAAGCTAACCTGACGTCTCCATGCCATGCTCCACCGTTATTTAAAGCAAAGTACCATTCTGTCTAATTTTCCTTAGCGATATCAGGTAAGCGTCGTTGTAATATGCGAGATAACACCGCCTTATTACCTGTCGTATATGGAGGCGCGTCGATTATATAAGTTTGCATCCGCAAACCGTTAAGTAACGACAATTTGTAAGAAACACCCAAACATGTTTTCTTTGACTCACCATTCTTGAGCCTGCTCGCTATAGAACCCACCATAGTGGCAATGTTATCACCCAAAGTAGACATATTGATAACCTCCGTGTATGCATTTTGGACTGATTGTAAAGTTAGCGACCCCACCCTATAGTGTTAAAGTAAGTCTTAGTAAACCAATTTATCACATATATGGCACTACAATAAAGTTTCCCATGCGAACAGAACCATTGTCTCTTTAGAACTGCCTCAGTATCGTTAGTCACTAAATGACTAACACCTAATAATGGGGCTACCACATTAATAAAGAAATTTGTCAAATTCGTTTCCAGTATATCCTCTCTCATGATTGTAGGATTCCTTTCATAATATAGATCTTCTATACCATCCAAATTAATGATGATCTCATTACTTATACTCATTGACATGTTTGCTTGGAATGTCAAGTTATTAGTGTCTCCCATTTCAACATACTCGGGGATACCTATCATTAACGTGTCTTTGTCGTTATTTAACCTTGTGTAGGTCAAGTATTGTTCTGCTTTTACAAAAGCTTGAAAAAACACCACCGTAAATACTGTAGCCCAAGTTCTTAACAAGTCTCTCATATTTGGGTTTTTCTCAGATATCCTGTTGTAGTTATTGATTGCAGAGTAAAGTAAGTTACTATTAAAAGATAGATTATGCTATGCATATTTAGGCGATTTCACTTCCTTTTAAGTTCCGCTTTCCAGTGCTTCCAGCACATCTCTTTCTTTCTTGTTAAAACCTCTATTTCAACATCGTATGATCACGTACAAGTTATTGTTAAATCTACAACAAAGAGACTCTAACTACTAAATTGGTACGAATAATTATGTCTTTGTAGTGTGAATAATTATGTCGCACTACTATGAATAAAAATTAAAAACATTGTACCCTGGTGCTTTTATACACTTAATAGAAAGCCGATGTGCATACTTCTTATCGTGCCGAAATCAAAGTTTTACGAGACAATTCTATAAAACTCAATGTAGAAAATAGAAGTTTTAGATGAGTAAATAATTGAAATGCATTCCAAAGGCAAAGTCTAATAATAAATATTTTTCTATTAATCGCACTTGACATTTGACTGAAAGGATATTCAAACGAAAACCATATAGAATTAATAAATACGCTTATACATCATGCGGTGTAGATTGATATATATATATACAAATTTAAGTTTTCAGTTTACAATGGAAACCAATACAAACAACATACCTACTGAGGGCATGGCCTGGTCTAAAAAATACGTAGAGAGGGCATTTCCCGCCTTACAATATAAACTTTAGCGAGACTTTTTTCTTGGATTTTCCTCTTTCTGCTGTTTATTATCGCTCTGTCAAAGGATATGCCGCAAGTACTATAATTTACAGTAAGAGGAATTGTTGTACGGCACAAATATTCATGATTTGTGGTTACAAAACAGATATTTGCCACGACTTTGCATGAATTCTGGGTTTAGAGATTTCCACACTACCTATCAAGTTGCAAAGAATCTTTCACTATGGCAAGATTCACAACATAACAGTTTTGTGTAACTACTGCATTGTGACATGGTTTTGAATGGCGAAAAGTTTGGATGCCATTTTCCAGGTGCCACACAAAATAAACAAATACGCTTTGAAGGCTGTTTTATGGTTTGAACAAAATAAGAGAGTTTTGACATATAGACATGATTGGATGGTTCCTTGTTTTAATGCATCTTTGATGTCGGATGCCCGTATCTTGGTATTCCACAAAATGTCTGCATAATTGACTTTCATACGAGCAATGTCAACAGCAACGACTTGCAAGGTACAAAATAGTGAAAAATTTTCATGGTAATTTACTGCATTTGGGCAAAGGAAAATACTAGGTGACTCAAAAGTGGCGGTTAATGGTGCAGTGTTACTCGGACTATAAATAGTAATGTATTTCCTGAAGCTGGTATAGAAGGAGAAAGGGCACTAGAATCACACACTGAATAAGCATATTTAGAAACCTTATATATTATGACAGACATACCAGAGCACACATTTGAGTGTGGGCCAACTAACTTTACTGTGTCACAGTATAATGAAACAATCATTGAGCATATATATATTTGTGGTAAGGAGCAGGAGAGGTACAGGTACACGCAGTCAAACGGCGCATACAGTGGAAAAAACAGCGCAATTAACCTTAAAGTCTTGATCGTATTAATAGTAATTACAATGATTCAGGGAGTGTGTGCTATCAGTGATGTGGATCAAGTTGGTCTTCAGATGGGTGGACTTGCCTGATGTAGGTGGAAACGTCTACAACGTGACGCAGCCGGGTGCTGTTGATGATTACTTATTACTGAGATTGGCAGAAGAGAACATCATTGCAATAATCGACATGTGTGACGGGAAATACTATGAAGTAGTCGATACAGATCAGGCTCAAGTTGAGCAAATTAATAGCAATAGCTCAAAGATTGAGAAAAGGTGTCAAATTATGGGGTCACGGATATCTACAGTGAGAGAGTGGCAGATAGCCCAATCTGGTACTTGGTGGTCACCTTGGTATCCTGTGTTATGTTGCTACTACTGTGATAAAGGACCTAGCAGCTGCAGCTATAGTTTGGGATATTCATTCACTTATGGGTGGTCAGTGACAGGAAGCGTGACTTTAGCACAAATACAAGCTTCTGCTTCATACACATTGACCAGGTTGAGCACTAAAAATTCTGCTTTCACAGGCAATTGGAATAGTGGAAGTAGACCTGCACAGAAATGGTATCAACAACAAGTCTACTGGGCTGATATGCAGAAACGTGACAGAATATTCAGTCCGGGATGTACGCAGGTATTACCCTGGAGCCAGTATTACAGATCTAATGTACCAATAAAAAATTCATATCACGCTGGTTGCAGTGTCGGGTTTAATAACGCAAAATGCAATGTGAACCAGAAATGTGTCAAGTACTGATGATCAACGTAGGTTAGACCAGAGTATAGAAGTAACAGTTAGTATACAATAATAACATAGCATATTATATTGAAGACTTTGAATTTAAAAGAAATGAATGCACTCGTTGATTTATCTTGCTTAATGTTTACATTTGCTACAAGTGTAATGCAAGTCTAGAGTAGTAAAAAGAGATAAATTGTTCTGCTATACAGTATTTTCAGGATGAATATCGCACTTGTTTAATTAAAACCATTGTATTATGATTTTTATTTCCGACCCAGAGTAAAACCACATAGAAACAAAATTATGTCGTATTGTGTGGTAGGAAAGTTTATGCCTCTGGTATGAAAATTTATGTCGTATTAATATGAACAACTAGACCGCGCTACCACGAATAAAAAATCAAAATTCTGTACTTCCTCGCCAAGAAATATATCGAGAAATCAAAAGAGAAATTAAACAGATAAATTCTTTGCCAAGAAATTTCTGGTTCGAAACCGAAATACGGAAATTAGTGTTTTATATTTTTTTAAATTGCAACTTGCCAAGAAAAGTTTTTATCAGGTATTCAGTTATACAACACAGAATTACAGAAAATTCAAACAGAAGGTGCATTTTGATTGAGACGGCGGTTATTTTCCAATACCACTTTATTATTTGATAGTACCTTTTATTTGTTTAAGGGGGATTTTCGTTGTTCTGTTTAAAGTTAGGGTCTTCTAAGCCTACTTAATACGATACTAACCACCAACCAACAAAGAATTGGGGAGAATGAAAAACAATAAAACTGAAGAAATTCAGAGGCGGGATGGTAAAAGAAAAGTTAAATTAAAGCTTTTACCCGAGGTACATACAGCTAACAATGTCAGCCTAATAGTTACACAAACTAAACAGCCCATTTGAAAATTAGTGTACAACAAACATAAAAAGTATGCAGAAGCAGTTACTTGTGTGTTTGTGATATTGTATTGTGTATATGGTTTTTGTTGGGCAAAGGGATTTCACAGGATAGTCAATAGTCAACCAATGGCTTTGCAATCTTTCTAATGTGATCTGTGTATGTGTAACTTATTGTCTTTTGACAGCTTCTAAATTTTGTAGATTTTTCTTAGCTTTAGAACTACTACACATACTGCATTTCAACTAATTTTTATCTTTTCCATCAGGAACCAATAATGTCGTCTAGTAAATATTATTACTATGTCTGAAGTTATCCAATCACAACTAAGTTGATGAAAGAAAATAAAAAAAACCGATTTACAATAGCCGTTCTCCTCCTGCACTAAATAAATTTTGCCAGTGGAAAACGTTTCCTAAATTCAATACATAGCATAAGGATATGACTTTAATTTGGGGTCTTTTCTTTTCTTTCCCCCTGAGTGGCAATTACTCAATAGACGAGACTGTCTAACATTACGTCGTTACGCCGTATACCCTCATACATGCACGACACGAACTCTTCTCAATACACACTCTCTAAAGCTCTAGTAACAGCATCCCTTTCACTCTAACAACTCTATGAAAATTTGTGTGTATATTACTATGCATGAATTAAAAACAATGGAACCATTTTTGAGTCCTTTTAAGATTTTTCTGTTTAACACCTGTTGCATTGGTATTGTTGTTTTTATTTAGTCTCATTTTTCTGCATATGTTGATTGTTGATTGAATTGATAATAAATGGAAAATAGACTCTTTTATGCATATCCGCATACGAACACTTGAAGCTTTTATTGTTTTGATGGTACAATACATATGCAAATCATATTAAATCCACAATTAATCTCAACGTTATCCCGGTTCTATCCAATCATAAATTGTTATTACGAAATTGATCAATTCAAACAATAAGCTTTTTCATAAGCAATACAAAATGAAAAAGTGAGATGATTTTTCAATTGTGTATTTTTTGACACATATCCAACTATTTCATAACCGTTCAACCAATTGTAAATTGTTTTAAAAACATAATGCGCCTAGCATCCCCATTGTAGACGAAGACTTCCATTGTATATAAAAACATATATATATAAGTAATCTTTTATTTTCCCAGATGAAGATAAATTAAATTTGCTCAACAGTTTTTCCTTTTTCTAACTCATTATACCACTTACCAAAAGATACCTATTGATTAGGTCTCTAACAACTACTACTCTCCCACATACATTTCACTGTTCATATTCAAACTTGGCTGCAAATTACTACTATTACTAAGAAAAATTAGTTAGTTAAAGACCACCCAAGAAATTTTATACTACAGACACTCACACACTAAATAATTTTTTTTTCTTGTCAGGAGAGAGAGAGACGAGGCTTTAATCTCAAGGAATTATTTTGCAACCGCTACACCACAGATAATTAGAAAACAAGGACCAAATTATCCATAATGGTTAACGTATTCAACGTCCAAATCTTCTTTATCGTGTTTAGAGAAACATTAGAAGCTGTCATTGTTGTGTCGGTCCTTCTTGCCTTTTTGAAGCAAGGTTTAGGTAAATCAACCGATGATCCAAAAGTATACAAGAAGTTGCGGCGACAAATTTGGTTGGGAGCAATTCTAGGAGTTATCATTTGTTTGATTATTGGTTGTGCTTTCATTGGTGCTTTCTATGGTTTAGGAAATGATATTTGGTCTAAATCTGAAGATTTATGGGAAGGTATTTTTTGTATTATTGCCACGGTTTTGATTTCTTTAATGGGTATTCCAATGTTGAGAATTAACAAGATGAAGGAGAAATGGAGAGTTAAATTGGCTCAAGCTTTAGTTAAACAACCAAAGGCTGAAAATGGTAAAAAGCCTGGTTTGTTGGAAAGATTGAGATTGACTAATTTTATTCAACGTTATGCATTGTTTATCTTGCCTTTTATTACTTGTTTAAGAGAAGGTTTAGAAGCTGTTGTTTTCGTTGGTGGTGTTGGTTTGGATAAACCAGCTACAAGTTTCCCTATCCCAGTTATCGTTGGATTAATTGCTGGTATTGCTGTGGGAACATTGTTGTATTACTTTGGATCCAATTTATCTATGCAAATCTTTTTGATTATTTCAACTGGTATCTTGTACTTGATTGCCGCCGGGTTGTTCTCAAGAGGTATCTGGTATTTCGAAACTTACAAATACAACCAAGCTACTGGTGGTGATGCTTCTGAAAATGGTTCCGGTCCAGGTACTTATGACGTTGCTAAATCTGTCTGGCATGTCAACTGTTGTAACCCAGAAACTGATAATGGTTGGGATGTGTTTAATGCCCTTTTGGGATGGCAAAACTCTGCCACTTATGGTTCAGTTATCGGATACAATGTTTATTGGATTGCCGTTATTGCTGTCTTGATGTTGATGCTTTATGAAGAAAAATATGGACATTTACCATTCACCAAGAACTTGACTTTGGTTAAATTGAATCCAATGTATTACATTAAGGGTAAAAAGAAACATGAATTGAGTAATAAAGAAAAAGAAGAATTATTTGCTAAAGTTAAATTACAAGGATTTGAAAATTCTGCTGCTAATCAAAACCGTAATGGAAATGTTGCTATTGATGCTTCAGATGATGTTGAATCGGAAAAATTGGTACAAGCTACTGAAGCAAAGTAAAGGGAAAAGATATTACTTGATGATTCTGGAGAGGAAGGTTTGAGATTGTTAAATCGCACACACACACACACACATACGATCAATCTCAACTTTTATTCCATTGATCAAAAAGCGATCTTCACTCTACATCTATTCATGACTTGTTAATAACGATTCACTCATTTTATCATTTTCATTTCGGTAATGCAGAAGGACAATTCAATATGAATAATAGGGGGGCCATTTATTCATTTTACCAAAAACATCACCTTTTGTTCCATCTACATTCAGACATCCTTTTTTGTATATTCTTATTGCTTGTTTTTATTTGTTTTTTGGGGAAATATTTTGGGGCATCTCATCAACGTTGATTGTTGTTGAAATTTTTTGATTTTAATTAATTTTGTATAGAGCTTTTTTTAATTACTAATATAGCACACGGGTATTTAAAGAAAAAGAGAATTCGTTGTAGTTGTTGTTGATGTTATTGATGCATGAGAATTTGGTTAAAAAATTCGTGTGACTGAGCACACCTCCACTCTTACTCCCCAAAGTAAAGAATATCAAACCCTACTGATTTGTATCAATTTGCTCACACGTCTGTCACCTTGTCATATGGGAGACACATTTTACGAAGGTAAAATAGTTATACTTAAAGAGTATACTTTTACAATGACATCACAAGCATAAACAAGATATTAACAACGTATATTACCTAAAACGATGATTTCATAATAAGCGCTTTATCTTGAAGACAGTAATACAGACTAAACCCGTGCTAATGATGTGAGGGAGATAAAAGGAAATTCTACATACATTGGTTTTACAAACAATACGAAATATCTAACAACATCAAAAGTCCATAAAGCAGACTGATCACGCACAAACTAGTATTCCCTTCTCGGAGTCGCCCAATAAATCGATTTTTGAGGTCATCTGCGCTATCAAATCTCGAGAGAAAACGTAAAAAACGGTCTAGTGAATAATATATTGATCCGACCATGAGTAGTATTCTCAATCAATACAGCTCAACTAGAGTCAAAGCTATTCCAAATGGAAGTACAATTCATTCACTTCAAAAATGGTTATTTCCTTTGAATTAGCAATCAGCATTCAATCCTCTACATTTTTGTGGATTATGTTGATATATAGATTATTAGAACTTTAAGCAATTACAAATAGCAGCTGTGTTACAGCTTAACCTTAAGCTATAATAAATACTAATCTTCTGTTCTTACATCGCTGTATATTGATAAGACAGAGACGCCTCAAAAACTTTATGTTCAAGACTAAGTTATGGTGGGAGTAGTTGTTTTGTGTGACTACCCCTCACCACTCATTTTTATTTTAAATGTATATGCTATTGTCAAGTTAACCACAAAGCAAATTACAAATATTAAAGGTCTATTAAACAATTATACACAACTATGTCTTTGTCTTTATATACTCAGCAAGTGACAACTTCTTTGTTGGTTTTGTCTCTTCTGTCGTTGATTTACTACGTTCTTGCGATGTACTAATTTGCACCTGCAGCTGCTTTCGACTTAATGGCTCCACATCGCCCCCTTTCTTTGTCTTCACGCTGGAATCGTCATTCAAGTTTAACTCTTGGCAGACCTGTAGTTCAATGCTGGTTATAAGTTCTGGAACAATTGGAATGGCAAGTTCATCCACACCTCCATCGGTGATCTCCTCATCCTCTACTTCTAACTCGTCAGTCTTTTGCACCGTAGACCTTCCTTGTTGACGGGCACGCAATAACAATTCCTGCTTGTATGGTACCTTGAACAAGACTTTAGGCTTAACTTTGGGAGCTTCATTTGTTTCTACTTTGATCGCCTGATCAACTTTCCTTAGAAGCTTCTCCTGCAATTGTCTATCGCGTTCAATCATCCGTTCATCCCAGCTAACAAACTGTCGATTTGGACGTGGCAAAACTAGTTCCTCTTTAGTTTTAGCACCGGAAGTATTCAAAATGGCAGCTTTTCTTGTTGACCTCATCAAGTAGCTTGTAGCTTTTTTAATCTTGAATATGGCACAATTGTTGTAGTTGGAGTTTGTGGAACACCCACATTCAACAAACTGTAAAATGTTATCAACGTAAGCAATCAAGGATGACTTTGCGTCATTTGTCAAGTTTTCAAACTTTTCTGTGCTGTTATTTTCATAAAGTTTCAAAATTGGATGATTTGGATCCCATTCCCAAGGTAATCGCAATTCCTCGTCAGAATTTTCCCCTTTCAATACTACTGGTTTTGATGTCACCACGAGAAACTTGAACTTTTTTGTATCTGTAAGATAAATAGGATGTATCTTACAATTTGACGACGACAAGCAAGACTTTCTTATAAAGCGGCTTTCATCGCCAACAAACCTTGAGTCAATGACGAGTTCGACTGGTTGGAGCCCTTTTGATAAAACCCCTGTTTTCAACACTTTTGGTTTAGTGGTTCCCCAAAGCGGATACTGATTGATCTTGTCATTGCAGTAATCTTGGAAGAAATCAATCTCTCCTAAGTATTCGATTATTGGTGTGCCCTCAGGTATCACAAGTGACTCATCGGTGGTACTTATAAACAAGGAAAGCTTTGAAATACCATTAAACTTTTGCTTCAGGTTGTCTGTATAAGGCTTGACTTCGATCTTGGTCTTGTTGAAATTCTTTTTTTTCTCCAACCTATTGTTGTCTTGAAAGTATTTAGCCAACTTGGGTCGTGTCAACCTGCTCATCTTAAGAGCTTTGAATTGACTCTCTGGCATCACCTCAATATCCAACCTATCTTGTATTTCTTTTGATAAACTGACATACTCTTTGTAAAACTCAGTGCCACAATTAGTGAGAAATGTTTTTACCCCCTCTCTTTTGTAATCGTTTTCTCGTAGATGGTAGTACACAGATTGATACGGTTCGGCAACCACGCCTTCTTCTAATAGTTCATTATTCTTATTTGGCAAGTCGTCGTTCACCTCCTTAGGTTCTTCCTCCTTCACAACAACTTTTTCTTCCGATTTTCTCTTTTTTTCACCTTTATCTGAACTCAGCTGCTTTCTCTTATTATTTTCCACCTTTACTTCCTTTGCAAGTTTTTCCTCTACCGCTGCTTTTTCCTTCGCTTCTTGCTCCAACAGCTCGGCTTTCAATCTGGCCAACGTCTTCTCTCTGGCTATTGCTGGATCAAATTTGTCCCACTTTTGCTGGTCACAGAAATAACACTTGTATTCATCTTCAGGTACCTCTTCTCCATTATCGTATCCCATGCATACACAGTGTTGCCACCTATAACATATATCACATTGTATTGTAAAGCCATCGTCATCTTCAATACCACAAATACATCCAATAATCCCAGAGTCCTGTTCCACCTGATATGTTTCCAATGGAGGAATATTTGGATGCCTGGCTTGCTTCAAGGGGAATGGAATATCAGCCGCAGCCGTTAATGCAGCTGCAGCAATGACGGCATTATTCCCATCCCTCTCCCCCTTTCTCAAATCTATGCCACGTTCATATGCCAGAGTCATGAGCTTTTGTGCATCAGGAGTTGATCGGCTTCTCTCGTGTGTCCTTTTGAAAACACCTTGTTTTGGTAAATTAGATGGAGGCGAGGTAGTCTTTCGTGATGGTGTTGGCTCGTGTTCCGTCTTGGGCTCGGGTTCGGGATCATCATTCATTAAACTGAGTATAGAGCTCTTTTTCGGGGCCAGAACCTGTTGTTGAACTTTTGGTGATTGACTTGAGGTTGAGATGGTAACTATATGCGACGGCACCTCTTGCTGTAGCTGACTAGTTGTCTGTAAGGGCGGCGATGCCGCAGACTCTTTGGGAGACAGTTGGTGTGCGGCAGCACTAGCAAACATCAACAATGTCGATGCATCCTCTAGTAGTTGTTCCTCGTCTTGATTGCCCATGGATTGTAGAAAAAGGTTGTATTTATTGTGGTGACTAAAATTGTCTTCGTATAGAAAAATGAAATTTTGTGTTTTTGGTATCTTGTACGATATCGTTTAAATTACAATACTTCACTATTTACACTATGTACATCATTAACCAGACGCCGCTCCGTTCTGGTTTTCCTTCAACTTCTCCAAATACTCTAGCTCCTTCTTTAACGTATCCATCGCATAATAAACCTTACTCTGAAGGTAGAATGAATTACCCTTCTCCTTTGAGTTGACATCAAACAAATAATTGTACTTCTCCTCTAGTTTGTCTAGCGACATCTCGTTTTTCTCTAAATTTAATATCTTCATTGCTTCCTCGGTAGATATACCCCCTTGAGAAGCAGCTTTGGCTGGTCCACCTGCAGCAGCTCCAGCAGCAGAAGCCTTCGCTGCCTGTTTATATGCTTCCGTGAATGCTCTACCAAATACCGATGCACCGGTGAATATCACATTTACTAGCAATCTATGAGCCATGGTATAAGTGTTGTGGATGATGAGTGACCTAAGGGCGAACCTGTGACCAAAAGATTGTTGAGAGATTTTTGTCATGAAAAAAATCATCGTATTGTGAATTATGTAAGAGATTATGTAATCAAGTACATTGAACAGGAAACACTTCATAAACGAACAAGCGATAGGTATTCTTACTCTACAAAGATATACATCAAGGTGTAGTAATCTTGTGGAAATGTAGAACTATGTCCAAGAGTGAATTCAATTGTGTAAAACCACTATCGAGTTGGGCATTAAGTTCATATCGATTTAAAGAGATGAAACGAGTCAGCTACAATGGACGTTTGTTAGACGTTGCTGTAGTTGACTAGCTTGGGTTTATAATCTTTTGTAGAAATACAGAACTGAAGATTATCTCCAATTCAGTAATCTATGTTCTCTTATAAATGTAATATGTTAATCATTTAGTTAACACTACTGATGTTGAAGAAAAAAGAAGAAGAAGAGGTGTGTAAAAATTTTCAAGCAGAAAAGTTCTTCATTAAATACCGAGATGTGTTCCTGCATATAGAGCTTACATCCGATAGTTTGGCATCAATGTCGTGTTGTGTAAGGTTTGCGACAATCATAAGGTATTATAAACAGGTGGACCTTAGCGTTCATTTTGGTAATCACTCTCAATGTGCAACCAAGGATGCAGGGTAAATCTCCTGCTATTTACCCACAAACCGAACTTTTAGTCTTGTATTTGGGTTTTTTTTATAGCACCTACACTTGACTCATACTAACATTGTTCGTTTTCGCTTGTTATCTTCACCCCAGTTGAGTCTTTTTTTCTCTGTCCTTGTTTGTAATTTCCTATTCTTTTGACACAACAGCAATCTTTTATCCACTACAACCTAACCGAATCAACATGACAAAGAGAGATAGAGACCCCGGTGACAAAGAGGAAGACGATCTGGAAGAGGAATACGAAGATTTTGATTTTGAAGACTTTGAAGAGGAGGAATACGAAGAGCCATCTGATATATCGTTTGAATCGGATGGTGGCGAGCTATTTGACACAGAAAAGTCCTCGAATACTCCACAATCAAAGATCAATGATGACGCGGTGCATGTCGGGTACAATGGAACCGCTTTCCATCCCTGGAGTATGGACAACTTTATTCAAACCCATTTTCTCAACGCGTTGAAGAAGTTGCAAAGTTTCAATTTGGAAGGATGTTCGGAGAATGATTTGTTGGCTATGTTGTACGTGAAAAAATGGCAACTGGATGAGGTTTTAGACGCGTATTTTGGTGACAAGGACAATTTGATGAAACAATGTGGTCTACCGTGCAAGTCCAACAATACTTTTGAAATTGTAAAGGATTTCACGTGTTTTATCTGTTGCGACACTTACGAATTAACACAGGTTTATTCATTGACGTGTAATCATCAGTTCTGCATTCAATGCTATTACCAATACCTTATGAACGAAGTGAATAATGGCCGTTTAATAACGTGCATGGATCCAAGCTGTAAATACACAATACCGTTTCAAGATGTTGCACATATTATAGCCATTATCGAGGCTGAAAAGACATTGATCGTTGCAGAGAAGCCTCTTCGAGAAAATCCAATGTTGATCACTGCAACAAGAGAGTGGGTTGACACTAGAAACAGTTTCAAATGGTGTCCTGCCACTGACTGCACCAGTTTTACCGAAATAGCTGATGCATCAACTATAAAAAACAGTGCGGGACCCATTGACTTGTCCTTGGTTCCAATTGTTGGATGTGCCGAGCATCATGAATTTTGCTTTGAGTGCAATTACGAAAACCACCTTCCATGTCCTTGTTGGTTGGTCAAGGCGTGGGTTAAAAAATGTGAGGACGATTCTGAAACTGCCAATTGGATTGATGCAAACACTCATTCATGCCCAAAGTGCCACACCTCCATTGAAAAGAATGGAGGCTGTAACCATATGACGTGCAGAAAATGCAAGCACGAATTTTGCTGGATTTGTTTTGGTGATTGGAGCAGCCACTCAAACAACTATTCCTGTAATAGGTTCAAGGATAACACAAAGGAAGATGAAATTCGAAAGAATAAGAGTAGGGCTACTTTAGAAAGATATTTACATTTTTACAAACGGTATGCAATCCACGAATCATCGATGAAAGGTGATCAAAAAACATTGAAAAAGATTGATGATGTAACAAAACTATACATGGAGGAATGCAGAAAAAAGGGTCAACATAATCTTTCTTGGAACGATGTACAGTTTCTCCCTGACGCAATGAGAGCTTTGCAAAATGGAAGAAAAACTTTGAAGTGGACATACTGTTTTGCATTCTATTTGGCTAAACTGAACTTCTCGCAGATCTTTGAAACAAATCAAGATTTCTTGAACAAAACAGTTGAAGATTTGTCAGAAGTATTTGAGAAAATTATTGCCATTGACAAGCCAGATAAAGTGGAGACAATTTTAGAAAAAAAGAAGGACATAATCAACCTTGCAGAGTTTGTTAACTTGAGAAGGAAAACTTTGGTCAAGAGTGCTGAGGAAAACTTGAAGGATAAATTACTTCGTCTTGAACCTATATAAATTTAGTTTAGGAAATTTTTAATGATTTATTTAATTCTTATTCGTTGATAAGAAAAAAATTGGCATTTGGTCACGTGAAGATAAGGACCCTTTGCAATAAAATTGATAACAATCAACGTTGATTGAACTGAATTTCTCTGTTAATCCATGCTAATGGCAGGGTACTCGGAGTCTCAATACTATCAGCATCAAAGCGTAAAGCTGATACGCAAACTTCCGTATGAAAGAGGCAGAACACCTAGCAGAGACGTACAGTTTGACCAACATTTACAAACTTTAAAAGGAGAATCACGGTCACGACACTCACGACAAGAACTACTCCACCAGGCAGTTAACCATAGATCCTCTCTAACAAGATCTTTAACACAAGCACCCCATGAGAGGCAAAAGGAACAATGTTATACTCATAGACCCGAATTCAAGCGATGGAACTCATATGACTTACCACCGAATGGAGGCCCGTCCAAGGAGATTAGTCCATTTACCATACTTGATGATCAGTATAATACAAAGCATCCAGTTGCAAACAGCATCAACTTGAGTACAGACAACTCATTCAAAGAATTGGAAAGGAGCACACCACAACAAACTCCTCCCAAAACTAATCTTTATGAGAAAATGACTAATTTTGCTCAAGGATTAGCTTCGTTTTACACAAAGATTTCCCCAAGTAGTGATGAAAATCTCAGTGGTCGGATAGAAAAAGAGGCAAACGATACCCAATATGAAATTGAACTGGTTGAAGGTGAAGATATTGAACCCGGTTTTGAAGAGATTATAAGTAAACTTGCACTCCAATCATCAGACACCAACAAACCAAAACTTAATCGAACACAGCAAAAACAACTTGATCTAAAAGACCTTTACCAAAAGGAGCACACTGATCTACCAGAGTTGAATTATGATTGGAAAATTCAGAACGAAACCATTTCGTCACAATACACGACAATCAGACTACGATTTTCATCACGTCAAATTAGTCTGAAACAAATTGAAAATGATATGGGAGTCTTGGGGTTTATCAAGAGATACAGTAATGGCGAACATACAACAGATCCTGCCACTCCAGGAGAAAAGGACCCTTTGTTGCGTCAAATTTGGGAAGATGCAAACTCTGTACTTAGTGTGTAGCGCGATTAAAAAAGGTTGAAATTTTTCTGTACGAAGCGAAATCAACAAAAAAAGCCTTGGATTAACTAAGCCCATGACGAAACGACTTAATTTACCATACACTACGCAGGACCTATTCCCTCAATCAGCTCCATCTACAAAGCATGGCTCCATGCGAGCTGGATCGATTACTTCAACGCCATCATCGCTATATATCCCTCGCCCAACATTTCATCACAACTCCACGTCATTCAAGTTTAAAAATAAATTCAAAAATGTGAAAACTATGGTCAAAAGGTTATTCAAACCAAGCACATTGGATTTTGAAACGGCGATATGGGAGATCTTTCATCTAATTATTAACCCAAAGAAGATGTATCGTTCGCATTATTACTATCGACAACAGCAACAACAACCCGATGGAAAGACATCATATACTAGAGACGACCCTTCATTTCTAATTTTAGTTACCGGATTTCTCTCGCTGAGTGCAATTGCATGGGGTTTGGCCTATTCGCCTACCATATTGGACATCTTTAAGTTGGTCTTGTACATGGTGGTGGTCGACTTTTATCTCACGGGGATTGTTATTGCAACCTTGACATGGTTGGCGACCAATAGGTTATTCAATCTAGAAGTAGGGTTGAACAAGTACAGTGCCAACTACATTGAATGGGGCTTTTGTTTTGACATTCATTGCAATTCATTTTTGATCATTTGGTGTTTATTATATGTTGTCCAGTTTATTTTATTGCCGATAATTAGAATGAAGAAATCGATTATAGCATTGGTATTAGGCAACTCGCTATATTTTGGAAGTATCGGGTACTACTTTGTCGTCACATTCTACGGATTCAACTCGTTGCCATTCATTTCATCAAACGTGGTAAAACTGAACGATCGCAATCCCGCTAGAGTGTTACAATTGATTGTTGTCGCTGGAATATTGCCTCTTTTGGCTATTGCGTGGCTCATTACACTCCTACTCAGATTCAATGTTGCAGCCAAATTGGTCGAATCTTACTTTAACTAGTCACAAATGTATAATAGTCTATAGAGTTTTACATACTTGCTAACTGGTCTAGTCTATCGCCAGCAGCCTTTATACGCATACTGGTTCTATTACTCAACTCGTAATCACCGTCCCCCACTATTTCTGCCTTCTTTAACCACGCCTTACTATCAGCCACAGCTTTTTTTACATCGACTTGTGAATTTGGTCCTGTCTCTTCTACCCAAGTGAACATGGTGTTTTCATAAAATGCCGTTGGATACAAATATGGGCTGTAAGTCATCTTATGGAATTTGAATTGAGGCGAATCTGAAATGACAATCTTTGACAAAACGTATTGTTGAAGAATACGCGAACCTTCTTTAACTTGGCCCAATTGTCTCAAACAAACAGATTGAAGAAAATATCTAATCATTGCTTCGTCTTCTGTCTCTTTAATCATTGCGAATGAGTGGTTACTGGTATTTGCTGAAAGCTCGGCATTGGGCGCCCCAGAATAACCCAACATCTTCAATGCAATTTGGAAATTCTCCGCAGTCATTCTGTTATATCCGTTCCAGAAATACACCAATTCGTGAATCAATGAAGTACCAACCAAATCAGCCAACTGAAGGTCAGGATACTGTTTTTTTCTCGCTTCGATATGCTTGACCTTACGCAACAAGAATTTATCAAATGGCATTTGTTTACCACTACCTCCCAATCCACCTTTCTTTGGGGCATTATGAC
Organism: Candida orthopsilosis Co 90-125; assembly: GCF_000315875.1. Taxonomy (NCBI): domain Eukaryota; kingdom Fungi; phylum Ascomycota; class Pichiomycetes; order Serinales; family Debaryomycetaceae; genus Lodderomyces; species Lodderomyces orthopsilosis. The sequence continues at coordinate 141,644 of NC_018301.1, forward strand.
CATGTCCAGGAACATAACTCAAGGAAAGCTTCATGTATTTGGAAAACAAATCAGCATACTTTTTAGCCTCCATATCATCGCCTTTAACAACACCCATCTTGATCATTCTATACTTTTCAAGATAGCATGAAGCAGCCATGAATAAATATACTGCCTTTGACCAAGAATTTATATCAATTAAGTGGATCAAGTCCCTGGCTGCCTTATCGTACTCATGCAGGTACATGTATATAATAGCACGATCGAAAACCAACAACGATTCAATCTGTTTCATTTGAATCTTATTATTCGGGTCATCAGTGAAACTTTGCATAAGAGTGCTGGCGCCAACCAAATCACCCTGTGCTGCCAACATCCTACCCTCCTGTAAAATCCACAATGCATTATGAGGAAAATGCTGACGTGCTGATCTCAACAATTGACTCGTGTAAAGTGGAGGGTTATCCATGATCTTAACTAACTCTTCCTCCAGGACTGTCAACTTGTTACTCAATGAGATAACGTTGTGATCCTCTTTAGATTCAGGCAAGCGAAATCCAGTATCAACAAATTGAACAGGTCCATCATAAAACACCAACAAAAACAACAACGCCAATTCACCATGTACATTTCTCGATGTTATCGCTGTTCTCCATAACAACTGAAGCCCAATATTCCTATTACCTTTGAACCCAACAATGGACAAAACTGCACCGATGGCTGGAGGGATCAATGACAAAACAACTTGCAAAATACCAAAACACAACTGCACTCCCGAATGAATAAATTCATCAGTTGTAGAAACGTGGAGATATGTATCTGACCCATTTCCTTGCGAGCTAGGAGACGTATCCACGGAGGAGAGAATTGATTGAGCACCGGACCCAACAAATGAGCTAGGTGCATCATTCACAGCCAAATGTTCCATAGCATCTTCAAACTCTTCATCATCTGATCCATTGTCCTGTACATCCAATGGCTCAGCATAGCTTTGCTTAGCAAGAGTGACTGAGCTATTCAGATCCTCAAACAAATTGAGCAATTCAATATTGCCCAAATTTGATCCTTCAATCCTAGTCTTTCGCATTAAGAATATTCTCTCTAAATCCTTCATCAACTTTATATCCTGTGGTAATGAGCTTGAAGAGCTCCCAAGGGATTCAAATCCAGGCAAATCAACCGTGCTAATCGACTGGTTGTTGTTGTTCAAAAACACTCCATTACCCTTTGCAACACCATTAGCAGCTTTCTTTCTCAATTTTGCCAAGTTTTTGTTAAAAGTGGGCTCCAGTTCTTGAATTCTTTTATGTACAGAATCCAAGATCTGGTACGCTTTTCGTAGCTTGAACAAGGCTTTTGCACTTTCGACAACACCATTGTTTTCTTTCAAAAGCATCAATAACGCGTTCAATAAGGTGGACTCCGCTAAAGTTACCTGAAACTCAGTTCCAGGTGGATATATTGTTGATGTTGATAATTGGTAACGTGTGTTGTACTTTGAATTGTTGCTAGAAGCATTTTCTGCCTCAGATAATGTCTTGTGCGCTTTGGCCATTACTTCAGGTTCAAATCCTAAAGTAGCCTCGATAAACTCCATAACTCCTAAAGCCAACGGGAAAATAGCACGAGGCAGATCATCCTGTGATGCTGCTTGTACCTCTTTTTTCAACAAGGCTGTCCCCTCATTTGTACGGTCATCTAGGAGATAGTCCATAGCTTTCAATGCAGTTTCAAAATCATGCACCTGCTTCAATATCTTATCATAGTTGCTATTCGAGTTGAGAGCTGATGCATTATCCGATGTACCCTGGTTTGATGTTGTGGGGTACAATGACAATATGGACGCCTTTTTTCTCAAACCTTTGAACATGGCTAGATGCGGTGATGTCAAGTTGTGAAGGTGGTATCTAAAAAAATGAAATGATATCGAACTTCCTCCTATGAGATCGATATGTGGAAAATTTATTGATCTCGTACACTTTAGGAAAAAATATTAGGCGGAGCGAGCGAGCGAGCGAGCTTGCACGGCCACAGATCAGAACGAAAAAAAAAAAAAGCAATACGGTTACCATGCACCACCTCTTAAACGTCTATATTGTGGAATGGTATGATTGGGACATTTAAATTTAAGCCATGCCTGTTGTTTTCCTGGGAGCGAAGCTACGGCGGGTAAGAAAAAAAGATCAAATTGTTGAACGTAGTTTCCATGGAGTTGAGAATATTTAAATCCGAAGTTTCCAGTTCAACGCACCAAGTAATTTGCGAAATAGAACGCACTGAAGTCATGACGCTATTTATCATATTCGGAAAGCATAGGAACTGTTCAGCCTATATGATGCCTGCAAATCTTCTATTATGTTCACATTAAATAGGTCACTCACATTAATACCTCTTGAAGACAATTGTTTTGGCCGGTTATAAAAAAGCCCTCAAAAAAGAAATTTCTCCATTCCCCTATCTTACGATTTCGCCGTACAATTGTATGCAGGTCCTCCCCGCATGTGATTATGTTGACACGAACAACACTAAACGAGCTGTAGAAAACGGACAAATCAAACATCATGTAAGATCATCCACTGATGAATGGGAATCACAAGGTGGGACATACTTTAACTTGTAATATCTCATGGCAATTTCTCGTTAAGTGGCGGTTCAACAATTGAGCAATGGTATGAGAAGGAATAATGTTCAGAGCTGGTGGTGAAATTGACAGATGGTCTACAACAGTCCCGATGTATGTCCTAGTACCCAGGGATGCGGCTTTCTGTTTTTAAAAGTTTGGCAATTCCTGACGTGTTAGAAATGTTCGGGTGCAAAATACCAGCATATCAAAAAAAAAGTCCCACTGTTCTGACACACTCGAGCACAATATGGTTTTATTGTCAAATACATTAGCATTTCACATATTTTGATCTTCTTAATGTTCCATCCTTCATTTAATATTACACGGCTATTTTTGCTAGACTATTTCAACCATTTATTAGCTATTAATCAAAATGACTAAACTATTCACTAAACTATTTAAGCTTTCACAATCCAAAACTGATACCAAAGCCGTCAAGAAGTTGCTGTTGGTTCCTTACACACCTATACCACAACAATATCAGCCACAATTGGGGAAAGGCGATTTGAAAGTAGCTGGTCTTCTTGTAAACTTGGATCATTTAGATGTGTTTAATACAATGTGTTGTGATGCAGTATTGTTTTTGTTAAGTATTTATCATTTATTACAGAATTTAAGAGATGGAGATGCTATTAAAAACATTGAAGGTGTAGAGACTGATTTTGGGGCAAAGTTTCATGAAAAATTTAAACAAATATTGAGTCAGTTGTCATATGTGAACAGTAACACATTTACTCAAGATCAAACTGATGAACTTCATTTCTTATTTAATGACTTGAAGTACACGTGGAACGTAATCACAGTAGCCAACAGTTTAAGGATTGAATTGGACGATACATTGAAACACAACGTGAATGAATATTTCAAGAGAGTATGGGCATTTGAAGTGTCCGAGAGTGATGATCAATTTTTGATTGATGTGTTTTCTGTCAGTTTAAATGTTTGGGAGAGTAGGGTTATTGCATTAGTAGTTTCAAAAGAATAGATATAGAGTCATTGTTACAAATTTAGTGTGGTAAATGCTTTATCAAGGGAGCAGCTTTCTATTGAGCTGCAAACATACTTCAAACGTAGAGCTTAGTGTGGGTTTGCTAGCTCCTTACGATCTAAGTTTCAGTGGGATACACTAGGTCTGCAGCCACTTCATACTTCTTTGCCAATTTCTCCACCCAAGACCAAGGCTCGCCACCTAACCTCGATATCGCCGCTAATCACTATCACATCATCGTAACCAAGGGACCGAGTCCAAGTCAAATGGTACGAGAAAAAACTCCTATATTACTTGCACTCCGTAAATGTATCAAGAAAGCATAAGTGCTGAATAAACTGGTGATGTACAACGCCGGCAATGAATAAAACCTATTTGATAAGTTGACAGTAAAGACGTTTACATGTATCACAAAACTTTTTTGAAACGACCATAATGTAAATACGAAATTAACTATATATTATAACTTCATGGAAGTTGCACAAACTTAACAACACTGTATTACAGCAAGAGAATTAGATAGCCCAGAAACACTTGGAATAGAACAATAAGAAGCTCGAGCGGCAAAACCCGAAAACCGATGAATGCAAGATTAGCTACGTTTTAAGACTTTTCTTTGCAAGTAATTCTTGCAATGCAATAGAAAAGCCACTAAACACGAGGCTATAATGACTTCTCCACAGTACCTCTCTAAGCTTTCTGGTTGAAGCAATACTGCGGTTATGAATCTCATGATGGCCATTGAGATCTTTCATGTTAATAAACTTTGAGCAATAGACCGTGCATATAGTTGTCCAAGTGGTGCTCGACGCGTGATTATATTATTAGGAGATTCAATACGCAATGGTTAGGAGCCTTTATCATTTTTTTAACGCGAGTTTGCTAATACCCAATATGGAGGGCGTTCTACTTGAATTGGAACTATACAAAACAAAGTCAGACGTTTCTGCAATGGTGTGTAATTCATTGTTGAACGTAAAAACATCCTCACTCACTCCCCTTTTGTTACCATTGAACCTAATTCATCAACTGTTGGAAAGTTATCTTCAACTAAACTTCTGGGGAAAACGTACTTGCAATTTGCTAACTAGTACCTTTCGAAGAACACAATGCCCTTCTCTCAAGGCAACCAACTTTGTACTTTTTCGAAAGAGACTGGTTCAGGTCCATGGAAATTAGGAGTAAACCAGAAGATTCTCCCGGAAGCTCATTTCAAAACATGTTATAAATCCAGCCAATGAAAAACGTTTTCACAACTCGAAAAATCAATATTTTTGGAGTACCTGTACAATAACTAACCACGAGCTTGATGATTTTGACGTTTTAGTATATTATTCTTCCATATTGAGCAAGAAACAAAACAAGAAGAAGAATCTTAAAATCTAAAACTCACAAAAGCTTAAAATACAAAGAATCCCATCGATCAACGATGAGCATATAGAATACTACACAATACTAAAAGATTTTGTATTTGACAAGCAAACTGAACTGATCTCTATGCATGAAAGAAAACGCGGAAATCAAATAACTCCACTTTTGAGTCCAATTGTAAACTTTGTATCGTGGTTACATATTTGTAGATGAGCCCATCTACAAAACTTTAGAAGCTTAAATCACAAATTGAGGAATGGACTATACTCTTCCATTTTAAAATATTCAATTGCTTTCCCTTCATCAAGGAGGTTGAGCAATGGTTCTCAGGCGTCCTCTTGACAGTTCTGGAGAGGAATGAGGTGCCTTCCTTATAAGGAAAAGCATGAGAAGTAGTAGATGTAGCTGTGTAGACATCACATGACTATTTTTCCCTTGAACTTTATATCCTCCCTTACTGTTTGCACTAGAGTATGCTAATATGTAGTGCAAAAACGCTAATTCAACCTTATAGCATCGCATATAGATAGTGTCTAACAAAGTTTTGATATTGTCAAACCCCATCCCCCAATTTCTTTCTTCACTACACGTGGGTGAATCGGGCATAGAAGCAATGTAAAAACTAATCTGTAAATTTGTTTTCATCTCAAATAGATCTAGAACTTCAACGGCTTTTTTCCATTGGTTGACTAATCTTTCTGGTTGCTTAACTTATATAGTACAACATGGCTTGCAAACACAAAATGAAGTTAGAAAAAGAAAATATTCCAATACACAAAACTGTAAACTATAACCAATAAAAACAACAAACAACACGTAAAAAGTAAATACAACAACGTAAACAATAGAAACAATTATACAACAATATTATTAATAGCGTGTCTTTATATCGACGTATTTTATTTGTACCTGTGTTCTTGTTGCTAAACCTAATTCGGGAAAGGTTTGGTTAGAAGAAGTTTCTCTTGCAACGAAGTCAGTATTGGAAAAGACTCATAACCCATCGTAGTATGGTGTATTTTTATGAGTCTTCTCTTTCTTAAATGTGCAGACAGCAACCAAGAGATTTCTTAGGCCATTGAACACAATGTATGCTGAGTAAAAGTAACATATTTGAACTTCCGTTATACCTTATTATCCGTAGTAAAATTGTTCCGTTACTTTGGTTGGGTATACAAAGTTGGTTTCTTAAGTAGAATGTGTTCTGATATTATTCTTCAATTTTGTTGGATATTACGTCTCACAAACCTAGGCTAGACTACTCCAACCAATAGACAATAGTAAGCCAGCTCTGTCAAAGTTTTAGTGAATGAGTTTTAGTTCATTTTGGTCTCCTTCTGGTTCAAAAATCCACTTTAGGTATAATCCTGTATATAAGTAAAACAATAAACAATACGAGTTTTTTAGTTGTGTTACACAATGTGAGGTCATTACTGTTATAGCTTTTTAATAACCAGCATTGCATACAATACAAATATTAACTATGAGAAGTAAAGCTTATTTGTGTAATATCACGTAATTATTATTTGACTGCAAATTGTCTCTCCATTATAACATAAGCGTTCTTTACTTTGAGTTAAGAATTAAAACCTTCTATTATCGATCAATGCTTGCATTAAGCTAAACATTATACAATAGTAAAAAACTCTAAACCACAATGCATTCTGGTTACTTTTCCAGCTCTTCTTTTGCCGTGTATAAATAATCGATCAAAGTAACCACTTCCCGCTTTCACTTGGTATTTTTCAATTCATTAATTACATATTATAATATTCATCAAGACACACTCATTTGTTACTTAATATACATAATTTCCATTCCTTAGATTTGCAATACCCATATATACACATTATAACATTTCAGAATGAGAATATCCACAATTTCAGCCATTGCTGCCATAATAGTGGCTACTGAGGCTGCTCCAGTTATATACACCAATTACGTTACTGCTGGTACCACCCATACTAATTGGGTTACTGTAACTACTGGAACCACTACCAAAACAGGTTTGACTACTATTTATGGTCCACCTCCAGCTGCTACTAATACTGCTTCAACTTCATCTTCAAGTTCAACTCCATCATCGAGTTCAGTAACATCAAACACAAGCTCAAGCTCAATAACTAGTTCTACTGTCCCTTCTACAAGCAGCTCTTCATCAGTAGCTGAAACATCTACACCATCATCGAGCTCAACTTCCACACCTTCAACCTCATCTTCCTCATCATCAATCTCATCTACCTCAGCCACTTCATCTTCCACCTCATCTACATCATCAACCCCAGCAACTTCATCATCAACCCCAGCAACTTCATCCTCAAGTCAATTATCAACTCCATCAACCGATTCTGCTTTCGCCAATACAATCTTAGCCGCTCACAATAGAGTACGTGCTCTCCATGGTGTTCAAGATTTAGCTTGGAATGACACTTTAACCAAATACGCAGCTGATTACGCTGCCAACACTTTTTCATGTGATAATGTTCAATTAGTTCATTCTGGTGGTCCGTATGGGGAAAACTTGGCTGCTGGTTACCCTGGTGGTGATTCACCAGTCAATGCTTGGTACAATGAAATTAAAGATTACAACTATGATGCTCCTGGTTATTCAACTGCAACTGGTCATTTCACTCAATTGATTTGGAAAGCTACTTCACAAGTTGGTTGTGCTTATGTTACTTGTGATAATGCTTGGAGGCAATACACCATTTGTGAGTATTATAGTAGAGGTAATATTGTTGGAATTGATTATACTACTGGTAAGTCATTGTTTGAAGAAAATGTGCTCCCACCAGTGTCAGGTGAAGTCCAGTTACAATAGTTACATTAGAGTGAATGACGATAGATATTTTTCGGTACAATTGCTTTTACGCCCCCAAGTTCGTTTCCTAGTTGATTTTTAATTCAATATATACATTAATGTGTACTATTTTTTGTTTTATTTGATACATCTGTGTAGAGTAAAAACAGTAGTCAATGCGGAATTGGCTTACGTGCAGTACTGGCTCTCCTTCTACGATTCACCTTTGAGACAATATTCCACATAGATTTCTATACAAACCTATACTTCATAAAACCCCACTTAGTTTTTCAAAACTGAAGCAAATTGACCTTTAGATGGCTTAGCTTTAGATTTTTCAACTTTAGCAGATCCCAATTTTTCAGCAGAGTAAGCCTTGGCGTAAGGGTTCAATCTCAACAAGACTTGTTTGTTCTTCAATGGGTTCTTCTTCAAGACGTGCTTCTTCTTTTGGGTTGGTTCACCTGCTGGTCTAACAACAGCTTGAACTTCAGCAGAGTTGATCAATCTGGTGACATCAGTGTTGGAGATGATGTTAGCTGGCAATGAGTAGTTGGACTTGATGGATTTGGTTGATTCAGATCCGTAGATTGAGTCCAAAGCTTCAATAGCAGATTGGGTCCAGATAATAAATCTACCCAAGTGAGCACCTGGAGCTAATTGCAACAAACCCAAGTGCTTAACTGATGAGGTTTCAACACCTGGAATGTTTCTCAAGGCCTTAACCAAACCTTTGTCTTCACCATAGACAACCAATGGACCTCTTCTTTGAGTGAATCTTCTTCCTCTCAATTTACCCTTACCGGCTCTCATCTTCTTGGACTTGATAACCTTAACAACATCCTTGTGAGCACCAACAGCCTTCAAGACAGCAACAGCTTCCTTGGTCTTTTGGACTGATTCAAAATCGTTAGCAACAACCAATGGCAATTCCTTAACGTTTTCGACTCTGTGACCTCTAGCCAAAACTAATGAGGTGACAGCTGAGGCAGCAATGGCAGAAGCAGTAGCATAACGTTTTTCGTTATGGTTAACCTTGACGTGCCATCTTCTCCAAGTTTTGGTTGGGGCAAACATACGACCACCTCTACACATGTTACCAAAGGCAGCTTGACCGGAACGGTGAGTACCACCACCGCCAACTCTTGGAATACGAGCAACAGCTCTACCGGTACCCCATGATTCAGCTGAGGTTTGGTGACCAGCGTTTTCAGCAACAGCGTAAGCTTGTCTCTTGTTCTTGTTAATTCTAACAAAGACAGAGTGGACAATATCTGGTCTGACTGGGGCAGAGAAGACTGATGGCAAAGGCAATTGGGTGTTTGATTGTTCACCTTGAACGGAGATGACAGAAACTTGTGGTCTTGATGACATTTTTATAAGTGTTTTCAACGAAGTGATGAAGAAAAGAAGGAAGCGAATATAGACTGAAAATTTTTCACTTTAGGTTCACAAGAACAAAAAAAATTTTCAAGAGAAAAAAAGAGGCGTGCGCCTTTGATCAAACTTTATTACTACATGCAGGATTCCATACACTTCACTTCTTTATATGCTCAAAGGTAAAAGCTTCCATCTATATCAAACTTTACTATATATTCATAGCTCAAGCGTCTCCCTAACAGCATGAATTACTTTGAGCTTGTGCTCGTTTAGGTCTGTTCAAGTCAACACCACCAGGTCTTCTTCCTCCAACTTCACCTTGCCTTGATCTATTTGCATTTGCTGCAAGTACTTCTTCCACTGGTAAAGCTCTACCTATTGCTTCAAATAGTTCTACTACGCCGTCGCCATTCTTTGCTGAACATTCCGCTTTAATAATTTTGAATCCGTCTCCTTGCAACTCCGAAATATATTCGTCGACTTCGTCCAGTTGCACTTCTCTGTTATCATCTAAATCCACTTTGTTACCAACCAAAGCTACTACAATCTCACTTGGTGCTTGTTTCTTCAACTCCTTGATCCAATCTTGTGCCTTTGTAAACGAATTGCGGCTGGTGATATCGTACACACACAATGCGGAGTTAGCGTTTCGATAGTACATTGGTGCTAAAGATTTGTAACGTTCTTGACCTGCAGTATCCCATATCTCAAATTTTATAGTTGTTTGTGATTCAGGTATCGTGATTGATTGAGTCAAGAATGCTGCTCCAATTGTGGATTCTCTCGCATCATCAAATGTATTTTTGACAAACCTGTGTACTATAGATGATTTACCAACTGCGCTTTCTCCTAAAAGAACTAGTTTGAATTGGACAAAACGTTGTGCTGAAGTATCTTCTTGTTGGGTTGCCATTGTGGTTAAGTTATTGAACGTTTTACGAGTATAAATGGATTTTTGTAAAAGGGATCTGCGGCGTATGTGTTTGTATTCTTTTTCAGAATTTATTGTTGTATCACTGGCGATATTCTGCAAATCAATAAGCTGTCCTAATCACCGTTGATTGGGTTTAAGTTCTATTATTAGTGACTTGTTTTATCTTTTTTGTCCTCAATGCTGGCTTTCCTTTTCTCGCACTTTATCTTTTTCTCTAAATGCGCTGGGTGAATTAAAAGCACTATATGCAGGTACCTTTACAAAGGTTAGCATAGAATATATGGCAACTTACTTTCCATATAATAGCGATTTAATAAAAGTAGAAAGTTAAACATTGAGCTAGTACATCCTTCAGCACTTACCTGGATTTATAAGTGCTGCTAAGAAAATTTGTTAAAGCGATCTATTTTAGTGAAAGATTTTTGAAGCATTTTAGGGCAAATTTATTTTCGAATGGATTAGAGTAGGACGAAACTTGCAACTAATGGCTTCCGAATCCAACTCACAGGTGACTAAAATTTAGCATTTCTACATCGTGGGGGGAAGGAATACGAAATCTCCGCTGACTATGTCGCTTACGGACCACTGTGGCGAGTTTAAACACATTGTATGCTAGTTTTGTGTTCGTAATCATAGCTGAAAATTTCACCGAAAACAGAACTGCATGCTAGAGTAGAAGTAATCATTTCAACGTCTCTTTTGGCTCTACTGAACGTCCGCCAGTGTCATTGGACATGTGTAGGGTCGAAGCACGCTGAATGACAGAGCTCCATGACATCATACACATTTTTCTCGCTCACGGCTGACTTAGTTAAATCCGAGAAATATTGTGAGAAGAGCACTTAAACATTTTCACTAGAGTAGGCAAGAACTGAATCAATTACTAACCATCATCCATAAACAGTACACATTTACGAAAACAAAGGTGAAGAACTACCATATCTACTAGAAGAATTAAAAGTAAGAAATTCGGATAAAACAAAGTAAATAAAAGTACGGAATACACAAAGAGACTAAACTTGTATGTGGTGTGCATACAACGCAAGAAACGAACAAAAAAAAGAAATCCAAAAAACAGGAGAGAAAACTGAGTGAGTGAGTGAGTGAACCCAGAGTACATTCAAACCATAGCTTTAAAGCATACTTACACTAGAGATTTACCTTTATCACAACTTTAACTGACAGATATATATACTTACTACTTTTGCGTTTACATTATCAACTACCACATCGATCAATTAGTTTGGCATTGACTTTCAAATTTTTCAGAATTTTACATACAACTAACCCACATTGAAGAAAAAGAGATCATTACTTGATATCTCTTCGCTAATGACACAATGAACACAGTTGCCATAGACGAAAACAATAGGAGATTTATCGACTCATTATTGAAGCGTATTGAGTCGTTGCTCCCCTTTAGAACTGGCCACACTGTTCAAGAGGTGGAAATTGATGCTCAATTCATAACAACAAGAAAGATCTTGTTGGATAGTCATTGCAAAAATGGACACATGATCTCATTGATTATAACGTCATTCACATCATTACTACTGACAATCAACACAGAAGCACAAAATGCTAGACTCAAGTACAGAGACGAGAAATCAAGATCTTCAACGTTGTTAGTATGCAAGACATTGGCCGAGATATTGAAAGCAAATTGGGATAGAGAAACCACGTTTTTGGAGGAGAAAGATGTCTTGAGTAACTACTCGAGGTTTTACTACTATGAACAGCCGCAGCCATTAAATTCAACTATAGTCCCAGATGTTCTAAGTTTTTACATCAATTTGTTGTCCACTGGAGTTGTTAGAAAAGTACTCTCAATGGTGAGAAATGAAAAGACAATGACAAACATAGCCGTTGCCAAAGAAGAGCAGGATATCGCAAGGGAAGACCAGCCGATGACTGAGCTGGAAAAAATATTGAATGCAATAGCAGACATTGACTCTTATATTGAAATAGTTCTTCGATTTGTCTCAACTGCTAATCCGGACGACTATTACAAATACATCCAAACAAAATTATACGCTTACTCAGATACTAGTCAAACTATACCTCTTCCTACCATACAAAAGTATTGTCCACTAATGAAGTATGCATTTTATTCGGAGATGAATGCGGTTATTTTTGCCGAAGAGTCATTAAAAACTATCCCAGTTATCAAATCCAACACTTGGAGACAAGTTTACCTTTCCTTCTTGGCTACTAGTATCAAAGACCAATCACTTTCCAGAGTAGGGGACTACAACGCATTAGTCGACCCCAACAATCTACGTCACGCTACTGCATTGAAACAACTCTTTGACTCGGCAATGTCAGTTTTTGAGGATAACTATACCCTGGTATCATGCGCTCCATACATTTTGACTTGTTTTCTCACTTTATGTGTTAGCGATTTCGCGGAAATGAATTCCCTCAAACCATTAAACAAATTGAAATTGGCATTCAACAAAAGACTCAGATTTATATCAACAGTGCTTAAGGATGCATCAAATGCGAATAATTTGGAAAGTCTTGAGGTGCTAATAAATATATTTCACTTAGGAGCTAGGCTAGAGACGAGTAATTTCAAAAAGCATCCTGTTTTGTTGTTTAGCTTAAGATACTTGGACGAAGTGTTTCACCAGTTGGTCAAATACGAAGAAATTCATAAAGATCAGCTACTCACAGATGACGACCTAGCTACAAAGCGAGATTACTTGTTGGTAAACTATTATATTGCTGCAATAATTCTCCGTCCAGAAAAATACACCAAAATTATGATTGAGCGCTACAAACGATCCGAAGGCGATATGAGGATAAATAAGTTATTTGTTAAGGCGATAAAAGGGTTGTCTGAAATTGACATTGCCAAGGATATTTTTTACTCATTTATGTTGCAGTTCAAGAGTACCCTAAAATCAATCATGTATGGATCATTGAAAATATTACGTGGATATGGAGAACGAATAAACGATCCATTCAACGCTTCATATTATTCTGATGCATCAAGTGTTGATGACAATGAAATGCAGGCTAATCAAGCAACAGACTATGCGTTTGATCAAAACAAATCGAGCATCGACCATTACGCAGAGACATTATTTGACAAAAGTCAAACCAAAGACGATTCTAAAGTCAAGTCACCAGCCGCGGTCTCTTTGGCGTCATCAAGCACGTTCAGTTTTCGAATTGTGAATGGCGCAGAAGAGATTGTTTCTGACATTTTCTTGATATTTGCTGCTGCACCGGAGCTCTATTTTAATGACAAGAAGTTGATGGATGATTCAAATTTGAAAACTATGCCTTATGGTGAATTGTTAAGACTGGTGGTGGAATTTTGTCACGATGCTATTGTTCCAATCCGATTAGCTCTAAAGGCAAATTGGATAGTGGAAGGAAATACTAGGCTATTTGACTCTGCACGGAAATTGTCTATGCAAATGGTGGCGTCTGGAAACAAGATTGAAACTGAATACACAACTTTATCAGCATTTGCCAATTTCAATATCTGCAACTGCATTATCCAATCAGTTTGTGAAACTTGCTTAGGATTAGCATTATCAAATCCCAAATTCAAATCGAGCTTTTTATTTTTAATCAACTTTTTGCATAAACGGGATAATTATTGTGCAATAGTTCGCGAAAATCCAATTATCCGAGATCACAAATCGCGTGAGTTGTATCAAACATGTGGGAGAGTAGTGCATTCAGTGGAGAAGGTATTACTTTTGTCTTTATGTACTCATGATGTACAGTTTTACAACTATACAAAAGAAGGCATCAAGTGGTATATTAGCGAGATTCACGAAAACAAAGTTTTATACAAATCTCATGAAATTGACGACAATCAGCTTGAACTTTTTGAAAAACTTAGTAATGACGATGGAGTATTCACTGGGTTTGTATCGTTGCAAAAGAGACACCGTAAGATTCTTCGTGAAGCCAAGCCAACTAAATCACTATACCACGTTTGGCTAATCATTCTTGCAAGATGGACCAAAATCTTGAAAACCAATAACGAAATTAATGAAAACAATTTAATTTTCCGTCACTTCACTGGATTTTTAGTTTCAACTTCGGGATGTTTTATGTCGGCTGATACGGATAGTACTGCTGTGGAGATTCGTCAAAGAAGTAGTGGGCACATTTCCGACTTTTTTGACAAATGCATCGACCTTTTAAATTCCCCAGACTTGGTTGTACGAGTTATCATCAAAGACACTTTGTCAAATGAATCGCATTCAGACATATATCACCTTATAGCGACAAAGCTAATGGCTCGTGCAAACTCTTACGCCGAAGAGAAATCGCATACTGAAGAGAGTGTGATATTTTTGGAAGAGGCCATTATTATTATGAGTGCAATGATTAATGTTCGCAACGACGGTGCTTTGTTACTTTCATCTTTGCTTCCCCATATTTGCCAATTCTTTATAACGTTCATCAACAATGTTGCTGATATTACGGATAAATTTAGATTGAAGTTGAGGTTTTGTAAACTAGCGCAAGCACTTGAACTGGATAAAACCAACTCAGGTTTACACGGAGCATACAAGCTTCGTAATGGATACAGCAAATCAATGTTGGAGTGGTTGGAACAAATTGTCATTTTGGATGGAGATATGGCTGACAAAAATCTTCTGGAAATCAAGACATCGGAATTGAGTTATTTGAAAATGGATCTCGCTGTCCAGTGCTCCAAAAGCTTGAGTCTTCAGCTTGAGAATTTATTGCTTGAGATCCCTGATGGAGTCAAAGACAGTGAGGTAAAAAAATACAAGGACATAGCTTTTGGAAATTTCTTTTCGATCTTTTACAAAATTATTCAAAAATACACCAAAACCCCATCATCAGACAGGTTCAAGCATAAATTGCAACAAGTTACTGATCATGTTTTAAACTCCATCACCAACTTGCTACAATATGATTCGGAGATTGGAATTCAATACCTACTTCCAATGGGATACCACGAAGATAAGAAAATTAGAGCCATATTTCTAAATGTTTTTGCTAGTATGTTGACGTCAAAAACCATCAAGAAAGTGGAGGAGGAGTATCCGTATGAATTAGTCGAACAGTTGGTCCAAGAGACTGAAATATTTGGTTCTATCGCCGAGTGTGCGTCTAGCTCTGAGCACAATCTTCTCGCGTCATCGTTGTTTGGTATATTTTCTTACACCAACAAATTGGATAAGTTATTCACTGTTTTGTTGACTGACGAGATTGCCAATCTAACCCGATCAACAGATTTGTTCCGAAGAAATTCGACTTTGACGAGGCTTCTTTTCAATTTCACTCAGGATCATGGATTGGACTACTTGAAAAGCAAATTACTCTTCATCATTGAGGAGATTGTCAATCAGGATATTTACTTCGAAGTTGAGAAACGAGAATCAAGCGAGGATACAGCTTTATTTATCACCTATTTGGGAAGGATCGTTGATCTGATTGTTGGATCATTTGATGCGCTTCCAAATTCATTTAAATTTGTTTGTTCACAAATCTATCAATCGGTGTCAACCAAATTTGAAGACTCTGCTTTGATTGCTGTTGGATCATTTATATTCTTAAGATTCATATGCCCAGCAATTGTCAGTCCGCAGCAATACTTCAAAATTCCAGTAGAAAATTCCAAGACGAAACGATCTTTGATGCAGTTGGTAAAGATTCTACAAAATATGGCAAATGGCACGCTAATCACGATCAAGTGGCCAGGTTTGATAGACGATAGCGAGATTTTGAGTAATTTTAACACGAGAATTAAGGATTTCTTGACAAGGATTTCAACAGTTGAGCTCACTTCATATCCATTCCAAAAAGGTTCCTGTGAAAAGCCAATCGCTGAATTGAGGTACTTGCATAAATTCATATACACTTATTTTGCTCCCATCAGAATGAATTTTCTTCTTGGAAAATCAGCATTCAGTGTAAAAACATTACACGAGAGAGTCAAAAAATTCAAATCTTTTGATTTAGTGGTTATGAAATTGGGTCAGCCGAAAGCTAGTGTTCGCTTACAATTGGCTTCCAATTTCAAAGCCTTTGATTCAAGTAATGGAGACGGCGAAGAGCTTAAATTCAATGATTTCATGACCAAACTGTCCTTGAAGTATGCTGATACACCATCTGATGCTGTAAATCTTATTCAGTCATCGATATTCAAGGATGGAACCCCTGTCATTGTTGTGAATCTCCGTAGGTTAAAGTTTCGACCAGATGATATTAATTATCTAGTATACAAACTACTTGAGACAGCATCGCAAGTTTGGGAGAACAAGTTTTATCTCATCTATGACTTTTCAGAGTTTTATTTTTTCAAAGTGGAATCTCCTGACGAATACACTCATTTGGTTTCATCATATACGCCAAAGCAATTCTTCTCAAGCTGTTCCCGTGTCTACTACTTCAATGTCCCACGAACAGAGTATTCCAGTTTAATCAAATCGATGCAAAGCTTGAGAAAAAAGGGTTCAGAGTTTGGAACAAAGATTTATATCCATTCCTCGATTGACTCTGACAGCACAGTCAGCAATCTTTGTTTAGATCCTGAGACTGTTTCCATCAGTCGTGACGCAAAGGTCACTTATAAGGGCGTGCTCTTATACGAGCCAACGAATCAAAGATATGAACCGGTTAGCCTCAGGATAGGAAGAAAGTTCCTCACAGTGTGTTTCAAAGAAAGCGTGCAATTCAAGAGTCCTTACTCAGCCATGGATAGTTTCACACCGTTAGAGGTTCACAGACTAACTGATTTAGTTAGATGCGAGGTATCTGACTTCACAGGAGTTGAAGATGAGTTTACAATATATTTTAAACACAATGATCCGGTGACGTTCAGGTCACCCGATCGCCTTGAGATTTTGCGGTTCTTATACTTTACAACTTCAAGGTTACCTAGGGATACTTCATTGTTGGATGCTGAAAAAGAATCCCAAGCCGAGGTGCATATTATGCATTGGTTTGGTCGATTGTACAATATAGTGTTCCAGGGTCTACTTAGTAGTGATGCAGAGGTGAAATCATCATCAGCGGTTTTATTTGGCTCCTTGTCTTCATATTTCGAGATTGATTTTGGCATTTCTGAAACTCATGCAAAATCATTACCTTTCCCCACTGATGCAACTGATTTAGTGGTGTCCGTGTCGAAGCACTTATCTGTCACCTTTCCCGAAATGACGTACAGATTTTTCAAGGCTTATTTTGACAACTTCGAGAAAATGGACCGGGAAACTCGCTTGACTTCAATTTTGTACGTTACACCATGGATCAATAATATTTACGATTATGTTTATTCACAAAGTGGGTTTAGAGGACCCGATCGAGTTGCAGATCTTATCAGACAATTCTGTCGTATCACAATGCTCAATAAAGATCGAGTTCCATTTACTAATGATTATATATGGAACATCCTTTTCCGCGAGACGAGATTGGTCTCATCTTTGGTTGACGAAGTGGTGGCATTTGCAATTGATAGCAAAAACGAGGGTCCTGAGTGGTCATTCATTATTGCTGTGATTACTCCTTCGGTTGAAGTTTGCGGTGAAGTGATATCAAGGTTGTTAACTGCAATAAAATACGCCCTTACCACAGATTCTGCAATTGCATCCCAATCTAAGCTTTTTGAAATTACTGTTTTGGTGAAGATTTGTTCGTCATTGTTTTTCAGCTCATACGCCCTTGCAAGGTTATACTTGGCAGACGTAATCTTTCTTGTCACCTTGTTTATCGACAATGCTTATTTGGAAGTAGGCTCGGACTTGAGAAATTTGATTATCAGCACAGTTCAGTCATTTTTACACAAGCCAAATTTGACAAGCTATCAACAAGATGTAATCAATAACACGATTGAGTATTTCACTACACCTAGAGCAAAGATGCTATTTGGAATGACACGGGAGGCAAAATCTCTTGCTGATATTGGTCAAGCGTTCAATCGAATCATTAATTTTGAAGTCTTATGTGATTATTTGAATGAGTTCATTGAGGTGGTTAGTACTTCTGATGACAAAACGAACTGGAAAGCAAGGTGGTCCTCGAACGCAATTGATGTTGCTTTCAACAATTTCTCGTTGTTCCAAGACAAAGCAATATTAGTAGTTGGTATACTAGCAAAACAAGGCATTACCGACTCTGTTGCGTGTCGAACAATCAAATTAGTTGCCCATGGTGAATTGAGGAGAATTGATACTGTCATATGCACTTCCGTGGCAACTGCTCGCATTATGGAAGGCTTACCAAGCGATTCGATGTTGCCACCAATCTTGATTTGGTCTCAACTATGTTTCGCTTTGTTGAACCAATCAATTCTCTACCAGTCAGCACTTGAAAATGTTGTTTCGTCAATTGTTAAAATAATGAATCTAGATGATCATATTGAGAAAGCATTTGAGCAAAGACAATATTTGGAACCATACATGTCTGAATTCGAAGAAAAGCATGAAATTAGCATTACAAGAGATAATTTTCGAATGTATTTTTTCTTTATTCTTACACAGGGACTCAAAGTATCGCAGTATAGAGGCTTGTCTTTGACGTGTATTAAAACTTACTTTAAGAGACGTTTTGAGCTCAGAGATGAGCATCCAATCGACGAGAACATCATTTCAAATAATGCTTATCCATTTCTCGTGATGTTGCATATGTTTTCTGATGCAAAAGAATTTGAAGCATATTTGGATGAGTTGGGAATTGCTCATGAGCCTTTTGATTTAGATAATGGGCAGCAGATACCAAGTTTCTTGCTGGAGTTTTTAGGAGCAAACAATGAAGCATCCAAGTTTGCCATGCTACAATTGGGAAGATTCTTTGCTGACGAAAAGCTCACTGATATCGGATTCAGAGTAAAGTTCATCTCAATCTATCATCACTTATTGAATCGCAACCCAGAGACAGCGTTGCTCATTTTTCATATTATTGAGCTGGCTTTGACGCTGGATTTGGCAACCACAAATTCATTGGATACAGTGGAAAGCATCTCTAAAATCATTTTCAAAGTGTCAGAAATGACAGGATATCAACCGGAAATCTATATCAAAAGTATCGATGAAATAATACACACGAGAAAGATATCTTTTTTGAATAAAATGGATGATTTGCAGCCTGTTGAAGCTATACTTGATGAAGATGGCGAGTTTAACGCTACATTTGACGAGGATATTAAGGCAATTCAATTCATGTTCTATAGATCTGCTTGTACCTACATAGAAGGATTAAAATTGGAGGATTGAGCTAAAGGAGGGGCGAACTAAGTTAGATCCATTTCACTCAGTAAGTCTGGGTTTTATAGAGAAATGGATTACTTTTAGGTCCGTTGTTTATACGATTAATGAATCAATGATGTACATTTATTATATTTCATTACTGCTCTATTTTATCAGCTTTGCGAAGGCTTCAAATTGATTCTTCTCCAAGCGGTATAGCAACATGGTGGCTCTAGCATCTTCAATTGGGTTATGTTCTCCTGTTTGAATATCTAAATCCAAGAAATGCTTGGTTAAGTTTTTCAAACTTGGGGTTCTACCAGAAGAGATCTTCCTAAAAGGCAAAAATGAACTGGTATCTCTAATCAACGACTTTGGGTGTTTCAAGAGCAATTTTTCAAGATCGTTTTCCAACGCATGTCCAACTAGAATCTTGTTTTTTAGAATGGACGCAACCTTGGCTCTTGCATCGTCAAATTCTATAGCAAACTGCATGTGCCAAGGTGAGATTCCTGATACCCATGTCCTCCAATCCGTCACCCTTCGTTTAGGTCTTACATACTTATCCATTACTATATGTCCATAAAAATTGACAATTGTGACCCTACCGAGTGCTGAAACTTTTTCAGGTCCCACCCCTACGAACTCACAATCCATAGCCACAATCTTTCCAAGATCTTTTCTTTTATCTTTTTCTGACTTGGTAATGATATTTGCAGATGTCGAAATATTCTCCTTTTTGATTTCATTACTTCCTAATGTATTCCAAAGAGCGAACTCCACGGGACTTGCATTGATCGATCCATCCAGACGGACTTGTCTTTGTTTCAAACAAAGAAGGTGTTTCTTTTTCTCAACAGAATTTCTTACGTGCTTTTGTTTTACTTTTGAACTTTTTGGCTTATTGGTAGTCGGTTTTTCTATTCTGGAACTGAGCTGCTTCCAGTTCAGAGATAATTCCACCATTGTTACTCCTCCTTCGTGAGCCAATTTTGGATAACAGATATCGGTTTCTCCCCTGAAATAAAAAAAGCAGTTGACACACTTCTAGAGGGAGCGCCTCGCATCCTCTACATTGTATGGGTTTTGTGTAATATGATACGTATAATCATTATATGCATCCTCAGAGTATGCATGGTAAAAAGATTCTACATGGTGAACCTATTTGGATTGACTTTCCTAACAAAGGCTAACTGACTGCTAGTCAATTAGTATCACGTCTATATAGCGCCACTGGAAAGTTTGTAGGCCTGCAGAACCCAATTCAATTTGTTAATAATTTCCGAACATTCCGCCTCGGACTCTGATACCAAATAGAACTTCTTCAATGGATCTTTCGAGTTAGACCCATTCTCCCCGTCGGCTTGCTGTCTCTGTACAATTATTCGAAAATGATTGGGGTGTTTGGAGTACTGTTTCACCTTCAATATTTGCGTTATATGAAAAGAATACGTCTTGGTCAGTTGCTTGTTCGAAACTCGATTCAACTGCTGGTTCAAGTTGTGATATGTATGATGTTGGTTAAAGTTAAGTGGTTGATTATGTGCTACCGACTCGCCTATATTCTTCAACATTAGGTCGTCCGGGGGTGTTATGTGAATATAATCTCCATCGATTATAAAGTTTTTCTCTGTAAAAGTCTTTATCTTCATTTTTTTCATCTTATTGTTGTTCTTTAAAACTTTCCACTTAAAGTAGATTGAATTAATATTTGTGGGAAGCTGTGGGTTATTGCCTTGAAGTATATCATCCAAATACTTATTCGAAGCTAGTGTCTCTTTCTGAGATTTTGTCGACTTGAGCTGCTGCTTAGATTTAACTTGTTCTGATTTAGACAGCGTTGCTGCTGCAGAAGTTTCTAATTTTATATCTCGCATCTTAGCAGCTAGTCCGTCATTGTACGGAGTAATGTTTGGCGCGGTCAAATTGGCAGGGAAAATATCAGGGCTGGTAGTGGGTTGTATTTGGCTGTTCTTTTCCTCTGTGTCAATAATCAAATTGAATTTTGTATCGGAAGGGACTAACTCCAAAATTGTCAGATGCAAAGCTCCACAAAGTTCAACATCCTTAACATAACGACTTTTTGTACCTCCAGACTCCACAACCTTAAAGCGATATTCTGTAGTGATGAGCCCTCTTTGGACACAAAATTCTTTCAAAACTTGTCCCATTGTATAATTACGAGGGGCTTTAAACGGAACTTTCTGTGGTATTCCACTATTGTCGTACTCGAATACACTGACAAGAAGATCGACCTTGGAGACTTCATCACCACTCTGGTCAATACTCTTTTTCTTCTGCTCAAATGCAGTTAGATTTTGTCTGAATTCTATTGGAAGCGGCGACAAAGTTTCATTTCTGTCAATTTCAACAACATCCTTAACACGACAAAGAGCCAAATCTTTTGGATTATTGTAGGATGAAAAAGTCCTACTCCTATCTAAAACCCCGAAAGATCCGTAGTTTTCCCCGTCTTCATCAACAAGCTCCAACCTCCAAAAATTTGGGTTCAAAAATGATGGATCGTTTAATTCACTTACTTCAGGGAGCTTCAACAAATTAAGCAAAATGAACCCAATGCAGTCTGCAATCGATACATTACGATCAATACTTAAATTATTCAACGTGGGGGATGTTTTTGGGGGGAGAAATACATTCAACTGCGTAGCTCGCGAGGAATTGGCACTTACCAATCCGTCAACGAAAAGATAATAGTTTAAGGGGTTGACTGTGGTTGATTTAAATCTTGAGTGTATCATTGAGCTCAAATTTGACGCTCGATTGGTGTCTGATACTTTGGGTTCCACTTTTGCAAACGAAAGCGATGGTCTTTCGAGTTCAACCAAATTTCCAAAGGATCGCACTTGCATCAAATTAGACCCCACAGTTTGGCTATTTAAATAGTTTGCTCCGAGGGTTTTAGGAACTGTGTGGTCGCTGAAAGTGTTGGCTCTCTTTTTCCTATTCATTCCAAATTGAGGACCAACACTGTCTTTGTTTGGTATCAGTTTATCTAGTGCATTGCTGATAGAGTCTGACCGCGAAAACGACTCCATAATTGTATCATTATCCAAATCAGTAAACTCAGAGTCGTCGGAAATTTCACCATCAGACTCAAAGGCGTGGTCCTCGTACCCATCGTCATCATCATCATCATCCGTTGTCACTTCACTAAACTTGTCATTGTATCCCAATGAACTTCCACTATCGTGAACATGATCAGATGACAGGTTTTCACGGTTTGAAACAATTGACTGTTTTGGGTCAACACTTTGCGTACTCTGTGTGTCATTAACAACTGAACTAGTGTCCTTATCGGTAAAATCTTCCTTCGATGTGGTGAGCTGCGATGATGCGTACGTAATGATAGATCCTCTTCTTTCGTCGTCGCTACTATCGGAATCAGAAATCTCGTTCTTTCCCGACTTAAAGAATTTGACAATGGGTATTTTCAGTTTTGACTTTGTTTTGACCTTCTTTTTATGCTTGGAATGCAATGCCCCGAAATGGTGTTGGCTCAGAATCTCCTCTTGTACTTGCCGCAACTCAATTGGATCTTTGTCGCTATTGGTATCGCCGTGCGATAAGTCAGTCAAGACCGAGCCGGGGGTCAAGTTTGCAATTGACTCATCATTTAAAATAGCTCTAGGAGACTCAGTGTCGAGAATATGGGTCCGGTTTTTCACTAAGCTCAGTGAGTGACGCTTGTTCCTACTCTTTCTTTGTTTTGAATGTTCTCCTGCTTGACTTGAATCTCTTCTGTGCTGATAGGGGCTGTTGTTGATTGACGTTTTCACATGGCTTCCGAGCTCAAACGTTATTGGTGGAGAATTCTGTAACGAGCCATTCGGAGTACTTCCATCGGAAACAAATTCATGGCCCGGGTAGTTTGGAGCAATTATTCTCTTGAAGTATTCCGATTCATCACCCAAAGAAAGGTATGACGTTCTCAAATGGTTCAACAATTGAGCCAGATCTAAGGGAAACGCCATGGTTCAAATCTCCCAACAAAGTAAAAGCGGTTACTGCGATGTGCTCTTCAGCCTTTTAGATTTTGTCAACATGCAATCTGGGGTACTTACCACACTTTTTGTCGTATACTTGTGTCAGAGTTGGAAACTGCGCCGTTCTTTGTAAAGTTTCGGATATATTACGTATGTAGCAAACAAAAAAAAACAAAAACCGACAAAATATCAAACCGGGCAATATTCATAAAATAACAAATACTCCATTGAGCTACAAAACCCACGGACCCTATCATAGGAATAACATTCAGCCACCCTTTATTGCTATATATAACATAGTCAAATTTACTGGTATTGGTTCTAACACTTTTTTCGGACAGCATCCGTGTTTATCATTGGACCCTTTGTTAAACACCTGACTTTAACTCCATTCAGTGGCATAGTTTTCCCCCGTTCATTATTTGCAGTTGATCTCAAGTGAAGGATATCATCATAGCTTTTTGAGTCCATAGTAGTACTGCGATGCCAAAAAGTCAATTATTACAAAAAGTTCATTAGGTATTGATTCATTTAAGATGTCCGATAATAATATTAATAATAACACAAATAACGGACATACTGATGACTCTGATTTTCAACAATTGAATAATGACATTGACAGCATTTACAAAACGTACAGCACAAATAACAATGGAAGTGTCGAAAGCTTGGACTCGGGAAAGAATAAATACGTTTTCAAATACGGTGACTCTACAAATAACCAGTTACCCACTGTACACATATCATCTAGATTATCCTCCATGGAACCATCCAATTCAGAGAGTTTTGTAGCAAAAAGTGCTCCTGGAACTCCTTCGTCGCTAGGATCGTTTGACTTTCGGCCACGCTATCCCCGAGCAGTCACCAATTCTTCACTAAATGTTCTCTTGGATACAACAAGTGGAAATTCCGAGTTTAAAAGTATGATATATTCCCCAGCAGAAGGTCGCTTAGATGAAGATGCAAACACGTTGGATGATGGAATTCCAAAATCATCAGAATATAAAAGAGAAGAACGTAATTGGCAAGAAGAGGGGGCAGCTGTCAAAACTCTCAAAAAATCAAACGGAGAAGTTTCAACAATTAGAAGAAGTGTGACTGATTTCAAATTTGGCAAAGAATTGGGTGAAGGCTCGTATTCGACTGTGATACTAGCTACTGATAAGATAAGTAATAAAAACTACGCAGTAAAGGTGTTGGATAAAAGGCACATAATCAAAGAGAAGAAGGTGAAGTATGTCAATATTGAAAAACATGCCTTGAATAGATTGAGTAATAGAATGGGGATTATATCCCTCTACTTCACCTTTCAAGATAAAGATTCGCTATATTTCGTGTTGGACTATGCATCAAATGGTGAGCTATTATCGTTGATCAAAAAGTACAACACATTGAACGAAGACTGCACAAGACATTTTGGTGCACAAATTTTAGACGCAATTAAATATATGCACGATAATGGTGTTATTCATAGAGATATTAAGCCAGAGAACATTTTGCTTGATGATAAGATGAGAATTCAAATTACTGATTTTGGAACTGCTAGATTATTGGAGAAAAAGAATGACGAAAGCGAAGATTACCCGTTGGATGTAAGGGCGAAGTCATTTGTTGGAACGGCAGAGTATGTGTCACCCGAATTGTTGGAGAGTAAATTTTGTGGAAAGCCGGGAGATATATGGGCTTTTGGATGTATTGTATACCAGATGATTGCAGGCAAGCCACCTTTCAAAGCAACCAACGAATATTTGACTTTTCAGAAGATCACCAAACTTCAGTATGCATTCAGCGCTGGATTTCCCACCATAATTCGAGATTTGATCAAAAAGATACTTGTACTTCAGCCCTCAAGACGAGCAACCATTCCGGAAATACAAAAACACTTTTTCTTCAAGGATATTGACTTTAATGACTACAATCAGATCTGGTTAACTGAGCCACCGGAAATAGGGCCTTATAAAATGACTGCAAAGTCGATGATGAAGGTTCCAGACATCATCAAACATAGTACAGCCACAGTCATTCCGAAAAAGAAACTGAGCAGACCCCTCAAGCCCAGTGGGGATGAAAATTCTGCTGCATCGAAGCCACGCAATGGTACCTCGGGGGCAAATGTGTCAGCAAGGAAGTCTAGCAATTCTGAGGTTACAGGCAATGTAAATCCTGCAAATGCAGCTGCGTATGCATTGCACAAACCTTTGACTTCTTCGGACACCAGTATTTCAGATGGCAACACTAATTCAAAAGACAATTCTAATGACAGCAAGAGAAGCTCGCGTGGCTCGCAACCGGATTACATACCAGGAACTAATATATTGAGGCCGCAGATCAATACTCGCCCTTCCCTTCAATCTTATAAAACTAGTCGTGAGAAAACAAGGCCTGCAGTCAAACTGAAGCCAAATATTATGGAGGTCAGGCCATCTGGCACTTTAGAAGAGGCTTGGGGTGCATACTTGATTCACCCAGACGAAAGAGTCCTTCGTGTTGGATCAGTTTTTGTTCATAAGGAGTCTACCGAAATTTTTGAAAAGAAGCACAAAGGTTCATTACACGCATCACCATTGGATGCTGGAAATACACAACGGAATCGTTCCGGGACGAGTTTACTTTCACAAATGGTGAATGGTGCACCTGCACAACATTTTGACCCTGTTGACGAAAAGGTTGCTATAAAAGAACCATATGAAGAATCCTTTTTGAAAAGGAGCAACAGCAAAAAGAGTAGCAGGAAAAGTAGTGATGTCGAAAGGCCACAGTCAACAACATCTAACAAGATTTCCAAGCGATCCATTTTCAAGAAATTGGGCTTGTCTCAGGGTGAGAAGAAGGATGATAGTGATGACGAGGCTGTGAATCATTTCACTCTTGAGAAGCCTCAGGTGAGTACAATGATTGTAACGACTCATGGAAGAGCACTCGTTTTTGCTAGAAAGGATTTGGAATCAGAGTATGAGGTTATTCTTTCGATTCAATTGAAGTATCCATTCATCAAATTTCAAGAGTTGGTATCGGCACAGAATAGGTTTTCTAAAATGTTGCCCTCAGTAGGTGTTTTTACAATAACATCTACAGAGCTGACTTATGTGTTTGAGGTGGAAAAATTTGAAGTAACCCAATGGACAGAAGCATTAAGTAAAAGTCGTACCAATGAATTGGAAAGGGAAAGACTAGAACAAGATTCATCAAGCTCCAAAGGAAACTCGAAAAGTTCAATATCCAAGCCAGGTACCGAAAGCCCAGTTTCAGCTCCAGCCAAAGAACGCCATCACTCACCAAGTTTAACAACTTCTCCAGCTGCTGCAACGAGCAACTCCAAACCAAGAACTTCATCGGAAAAGACTGCTAGGCACTCACCACCGGACACTGTAAGATCCTCCATCAGAGAAACACCTAAATCGTCCCACTTGTTGAAAACCAGAATGCAGCGATCAACGCCTAGGAGAAAACCACCCCCAATCAGTCCTCCGAATGAGGTCAATACGACTGGGTTGCCAAAGAACTCTTCAGATAGCGGGTTTTTACGCGCAGCAAAGTTGGCGGTAGCGCATAATGCACACATTCCTATGTCGACTAATCGGAGATCCAGTTTTACAAAAGAAGATGGAAGGAAAGTTGATTTAATCAACACAAGAGCAGTGTCTCGTGGACAAGGGCAGACAACTAGCAATCCCTCTCTGCCTGTTATCACGAGTCTGAATTCCAAATTTTTAGCAAGAAGTTCAAGAAAGTGATATAGGTTAGTACTGTATAATTAGGTTGGGTATAGTTTGATATTAGATATGATGGTGAAGAGAAGAAAGTAGAACAATTCACATCACTTTCAATTGATCCCTTGTGATTCCCATTGGCGGTAGAGTGATTTAGCATATCTTCAAGACCGTTCTCATCTTTTAAAGATTCATTTATCCCGTCCAACGACAAAGTAAATCAAATATTTTCTTTTACTTGAGGGAATAAATAGTATCACATAGAGTAATAGAAACACGGAAACTTCTTCATGTAAAGTGTAGTTTTGCACAGTTAGTGAGTTCTGCGTGAGGTCACAAGACAAAATGATTTGTATTATTTGTCAAAATTAGGGCTATAAACCCGGTCAACGTCTTTACAACCATGCCGCAATAGTAAAGAATTTTTCAAATGTGCACAAAGAAACAAGCACCAACGTCCCACCAGAACAAAAAAAATTTCAGTATTAAACTTCTATAATCAAAACCTACTTGGATACAGTTACACTTCATTGTCAAAGACTACATACATCAGAAATGGCCAAATTCATTAAATCAGGTAGAGTTGGTATGTTTATATCAATACTATATATGTGATAAAAGACTGAGGGAGAATGTATGAGGAGTTGATGTTCATTCAGGGACTATATTCATGGAAAGATTAATCATCTCGACACACATGGAAATAGTGTCAGTAGCATCATTTATGTGCATATTTTGACAGCAGAACAGTCTGCCTCCTTTTGACTAAGCCCGTTCTCATTACAGGATCTGTCATTCCAGTTTTAATTCATAGACCTCATTGAGCAAACTCCTCATCTCCACTTTGTCAATCTCACATAAATGTTTACATCACGTTATACTAACATTAATATAGCTATTGTTGTCCGTGGACGTTACGCCGGTAAAAAGGTTGTCATTGTAAAACCACATGATGAAGGTACCAAATCACACCCATTCCCACACGCCATTGTTGCTGGTGTTGAAAGAGCTCCATTGAAGGTCACCAAGAAGATGGATGCTAAGAAGACCGCCAAGAGAACCAAGGTTAAGCCATTTGTCAAATTAGTCAACTACAACCACTTGATGCCAACTAGATACTCATTGGATGTTGAATCTTTTAAATCTGCTGTATCATCAGAAGCTTTAGAAGAACCATCACAAAGAGAAGAAGCCAAGAAAGTAGTCAAGAAGGCTTTTGAAGAGAAACACCAAGCTGGTAAGAACAAATGGTTTTTCCAAAAATTACATTTCTAAGTTTACATGAGAGAAAAATTTGGGGGATGTTAGTTTTTGGATGATTGCATGAAGTCAGTTTTGTATAGTATCAATTAAAATTACGTTTAATTTAATGGGTTTTATTATCTTGGTCAAGATAGAATACACGGGGATTCGCTTGTGAGTGAATTCAAATGTGTTACACTTTCACGGCACATTTGGCGTCTGGTCTTCTGAAGAACCATAAATCTCTCGTAGTTACTTTCTAGCACAGTAACAACACGGCGATTGATAATACTCTATTCATCGTAGTACTTCAGTATGGTCTGTCAAGAGCCGTACGACTTTTTAAGTGGTAGCGAGCGGATAATCTCGAAGATTTGAAAAATTAGAGGCACTGAGTCACATCATAACACGATCCACATACAAAGATTATATAAAGCAAACATGTCAGTTGAGGACAAAGTAGTTGATTTGAAACTTCAAGATGAAGCTGAACAAAAGATTACCCCATGGGAAGTAGAAGGTGCCGTTGTTGATGGAAAATCACAAGGTATAGATTATGAAAAATTGATCAAGCAATTTGGAACCAAAGCCATTACCCAAGAGACATTGACTAGGTTTAAAGAGGTTACAGGACAAGAACCACATCCATTTTTGAAACGTGGTGTTTTCTTTTCCGAAAGGGATTTACACAAGATTTTGGACTTGTATGAACATGGTGAACCATTTTTTTTGTATACGGGAAGAGGACCATCATCCGATTCTATGCATTTGGGACACATGATTCCGTTCATTTTCACCAAATGGTTGCAAGATGTATTTGATGTACCATTAGTGATTGAGTTGACTGATGATGAGAAGTTTTTATTCAAACCCAAGTTAACCATTGACGATGTGAAGAAATTTGCTGTTGAGAACGCCAAAGATATCATTGCCGTAGGATTCAATCCTGAAAACACATTCATCTTTTCCGACTTACAATACATGGGTGGTGCATTTTATGAAAACGTTGTTAGAACTTCACGTCAAATTACAACTTCAACCGCAAAAGCAGTTTTCGGGTTCACTGATACCGATTGTATTGGAAAGATTCATTTTGCCAGTATTCAAATTGCAACCGCATTTCCTTCATCGTTTCCTGATGTTTTAGGATTACCACCAAAGACCCCATGTTTAATTCCATGTGCTATTGATCAAGATCCATACTTCAGAGTGTGCAGAGACGTTGCCGATAAATTAAAGTTTTCAAAACCTGCATTGATTCATGCCAAATTCTTCCCAGCATTACAAGGAGCTTCAACCAAAATGTCTGCTTCTGACACAACTACTTCGATTTTTATGGATGATACACCTAAACAAATCCAAAAGAAGATTAATAAGTTTGCGTTTTCTGGAGGTCAAGCATTAATGGAAGATCATAGAAAATACGGAGGTAATGTTGATGTTGATGTTGCATACCAATACTTGTCATTTTTTAGTTATGATGATGAAAAATTGGAAAAATTGGCCGAGGGTTATAGAAAAGGTGAAATACTATCGGGTGAAATGAAGAAGGAATGCATCACAGTGTTGCAAGAATTTGTAGGTGCTTATCAAGAAAGAAGAAGTAAGGTTGATGATGAGGTTGTTGACAAGTTTATGAAACCTCATAAATTGGTCTATGGTCAACAAGAAAGAAAGGTTGCACCTAAACCAAGGCAAAAGAAGTAGAGCATTTATAGACCTATTTTTATATTTATGATATATATACAGGCAACATCTTAGAGCAATCTCTTTACATTTTCTAGTATGAAAGTTAATTTTTCAAAATCATCATCACAAACTTGGTCACCTTTTCCGAACCATTTAGAGCCTATAGATAGTATGATTTCTCGGGGCGAATTCAATGACATAAGTTTGCCAACCTGACTAGCCACAATAGAAATTTTCATATTAGAATAATCTCCTATTATCATTTGTGGTTCAGGGAGTCCTCGCTCTCCAGGAGAAAACTCATCTTCATCATCATTTTCGGCTAAGTCCATCATAGACTCATAATTGATTGATGTCTTTGTAGATGTTGGTATTTTGAAAGTTGTATCTAGGATTCCATTAATGGAAATGTTCAAAATCTGTTTATTTTGAAATTGTATTAAGTGTAAAAAAAACTCTTCACCAGCATGTGTGATTGCAAATGATTTGCTGAACCCATTACTGTCCTGTGTTATTTCTGACATTGAATAGGAAGTTGGTATATGACCTCGTTGAACCACTCCGACGTAAGGACGAGTGTGCCGTTGTTAGTCTCGATTTGAACGCCGTGGACGGGAATTCTTTCTATTGTATTAATGAAGGCTCACTTACACAAAATGACGGTTATTCATTGAATCATTGTTTCAACTGAAAAAATTCAATTCATCGTGGCAGTAACTTCAACAATGCCCTCCATTGTACTGGCAATTGCGTAATATATAGAGAATAAGAGCCCCTGTGTCAATTGGGATAGTTCACCGATTGGCGGTTAACACAAAATATTTCAGGGGGGAGGGCGAATAATTATAATTGGATTTCACATTTTACAGTTGTTTTAGATTGGCAAGATCTAAGACACAATGGAATGAACACCGCCTAGAAAAAACCGTTGAGTTTATCCGTTGACTACAAAGATAAGAGAGTCCCTTTGAATGTTGTGGGTTCAAGGGTCGTAACCCTCTTTCGATGCTGAAGTCCATCACTAATGAGTTAGTAATGAAATTGGTAATACAAATTGCAAAGCGCGACATCAATTAGTAATTCTTCACTTTGAATACGACATTTTGTTGTTGGATGTCGTAAAAATAATGACATCTGATTTTTCAATGTCGCATTACTGAAACACAAATAATTTTCTATCCAATTTAGTGGGGCGGCAGATTTTGTAAATGGCACAGACTTTTTTCACGTACCGAATTACCGAAATTACAACATAAAATCAAACCAAATTTAGATATATATACAACGATCTCGGAACAGTCCTGCTCATTGTTTTAGTATTATTTAAGTACCATTTAACTTTTTTTGTACCTTGCAGAAAGAATTAAATTAGAAGAATTTCCACATATAAATAGTTGAAGAAATATCATTCAAGGCTTCTTTGAAAATTGCAAAAGATATACCCCCCCCCCCAAAAAAAAAAAAAAGCTTGGTCAATTTAGTCCTTCTTTTTGCACAGTTTCAAAACGTAAATCTCACTAAGAGCACTTTTTACAAATGATCAATATGACGCAAGTTTTCACTCCAATAGAAGATGCCCTTGCCGCTTTCAAAAAAGGTGAGTTTCTAGTTGTAATGGATGATGAAGATCGAGAAAATGAAGGTGATTTAATCATGTCCGCCGAACTAATAACTCAAGAACAAATGGCTTTCTTAGTCCGTCATTCATCAGGGTATGTTTGTGTACCGTTATCAACTGAAAGAGCAGATAAGTTGGATTTACGCCCCATGATTCAACACCAAACTGATAGACATGGAACTGCATACACTGTTACTTGCGATTATGCCGAGGGCACGACTACTGGTATTTCTGCTCATGATCGTGCTCTTACTGCTAGGTCACTCGCTAATAAGGACTCCAAGCCTGATGATTTTATAAAACCGGGTCACATTGTTCCATTGAGAGCAGTTCCTGGTTTGTTGAACAAGAGAAGAGGTCACACCGAAGCTGCTGTCCAATTATGCGAATTGACTGGATTACAGCCAGCCGCCGTTATTTGTGAATTGGTAAGAGATGAAGATGGATTAATGATGAGACTTGATGATTGTGTCAAGTTTAGTCAAGAATATAATATCAAAATCATCAATATCAATCAATTGGTCGATTACATTAGTAAATAATGAGGTTATGATTATTACTATTATCTATAAACACACTATTTGTAAATATACTAATACATGGTGTTTCTTCACTTTAACAAAAGTTGTACTTTTCTCTTTCCACTCAATTCATCTTTAACCGATCTGACATCCACCTTGACCCTGTCAAAAACACCAACTGTTCTCTTCTTTCCCTTGATATCAGTAAATGTCAATTCATATTTATCTTCATCATAATTAGCACTGTTTACATCACCCATAGTCTCAAGCTTGATGAGACCTTCAACACCAAATTTGGGTACCAACACCACAATACCATTATTGAAACTCTTAATCACGTACCCCTCATGTTCAGCTTCGTTGCTTCTCATCACCTGTCCAACATAATATTCAATACTTGCTCTTCCAGCAAACTGAGCATTTCTATGACGTTTGTTTATGTTCCTAACAATCATCTCCATTCTATTCTTGTCTCTATGACTCAAGTCCAAATTCTCATATCCGATAGCACCGGCCAATTGTCGATGAGCAACAACATCACAATATCTTCTAATTGGTGAAGTGAAATGAGTATAGATATCAACAGCTAAACCATAATGTCTGAATTCAGGGTATCCATATGAACCAGAAGGGAAATATTCAGCAGCCATCATACATCTAGTTGACATAATCCTAATCAATGTGTTGAAATATGAGTCATTTGGATCAACACAACGATCCAAAGAATCAGCCAATGCTTTTGAAGATTCAGTCGAAATGGATAAACCATTCTTCCTTACATTGAGCATATCATTCAATGTCTCAAAATTAGTAGCTGGTGGTGCTGCGTGCCTTCTCAACATTGCTGTTTGAGGGTAGGCATCGTAAATCTTTCTAGCAACGGAAATGTTGGCAAACAACATGAATTCTTCAACTAAGGAGTTGGTTTCTAATAGCTTCTTAATTTCTACTTCTTGTGGATCAGATGTTTCACTATCCATGTGAACTTTAACTTCTGGTGAAGCCAAATTCAAAGCACCGGCATCTAATCTCTTTTGTTTCAACTTCTTTGACAATTTCAACAAGATCCTCATCGAGTTAGTTAACTCGTCTTGTTGATTTGGATCATCTATACGTAATTGGGCTTGCTCATAGGAGAAGGCTTGTCTTGATTTAATAATTGATTTCATGAATTTTACATTAACGATGTTTGCATCCTCATCAACTTCCCAAATAACACTGAAAGCAAAACGATCAACAAATGGTTTCAATGAACAAAGATTTGTACCTAAAAGCATAGGCAACATGTCTATTCTCTTGTCAACGAGATAGACGGACGTACCTCTTGAAGCCCCTTCTTGATCTAATGCAGTTCCTGCTTTGACGAAGTGGGTAACATCCGCAATATGCACACCGACTTCATAATTTCCATTTGGTAGCTTTTGCGCATGTAAAGCATCATCAATATCAACACAATTTGGTGGGTCAATGGAACAAACTAGTTTATCTCTAAGATCAACTCTCTTTTGTAGTTGAAGATCATCGGTATTGGTAATATCTGGAACAACCCAGTTATCACCTTCTTTTGGCAAACAATCCAAAACGTTCTTGGAAAATGGTCTATACTCAACATCATGTTCCAACAAAAGCGCTTCAGTTTCAGCTTCGGCACTTTCAACTTCACCCAAAGCCCTCACGAAATGTCCATTGGGGTACTTGGAATCACTGGGCCATGAATCAACAACAACAACAATCCTTTGTCCTAGATATTCTTTTGCTTTTTTAGTTCTAATTCTAATCTTTGGTAATGTTTTATCCATCAATATTACAAAACAGTTCTTGGCAGAATTTCCTGAATCATCTTGGCTTACTGAAGTAGGAGCAATTTGTCCAACGTAATATCTCCAAGACCTTCTTGCTATACCAACAACTTTTGCTGTTGGTTGAAGTCTCTTTTCCTCGGATGACCCTTTGGTGGTCTTCATTGCTTCCTGGGCTAAAAGAAGACGCTCCTTATCTGATACAACACCTTCAGAAACTGTGTTATCATCATCATCGCCACCATCGTCAGGATTATCATTAACTCCGACTGACTCTTCTTCTATAATCGTTGTCGATGGCTCTTTCCATTTATCCTTTGGTAAAAGCTCCACAATAACAGAATCTGAGTTGAATGCACGATTTAAATTCTTCGATCCTTGTATAAGTAATGGCTTTTTAAATGCAGATACATTGACCTCACCTTGCAAATAGTTGTAGGACGATATGTTTAAAATACCTTGATACAAGGTTCCATTTTTGATACCTGCCATAATTCGAGCATTTGAGTAGTACTCTGGGAATGTAGTTTCATCTTCTCCTTTCTTACCTTCGAATGAGCTAAAGTCTGCCGGTACCAAGTCTTTCAAATCTTCACCATTAGGTAAACTATCGAGATATTCGTCCAAGGTCTTGACATCTAAATTCTCCTTTTCTGCCTTGGCTTTACTATCAGCATCATTACACACCAAAATCATCTCTATGTCTGGCAAATGCTTCTGGTACCATGAGACAACTTTTCGAATAGCTCTATCGTTTCTATCATTGATTGATTCGTTCTTCTCTCTAGTGACATAAGTCCCCTCATTATACTCATTATGGAACACAACAAATCTCTTGTCCTCCAGTTTAACCAAATTCCTCAACCTCTGATATATTGGGAAAGATCTATTTTTAACCTCCTCCAACACAGTTTGAGGAATAATGACATCGTAAAAGCATTGAGTACTTTCAAGAATATCTATTGCATGCAACACAATATTGGTATCCAATACCACATAATGTGGTTTACCATCAATGGTCTTTGCTGGATTAGCAGATAGTATAAATTTAGGTAGGTTGCCATTAGCATCGGGTTTAACAATTTCTTGACAATGGGTACAAGCTAATGAATAGCATGGTATATCATTTCTCAAGTAATGTTCACGAACGATTTTCAATGCTCCTCCATTCCTTGAACGAACAAATACTTTTGATGTGACAGTGAGACCTGTAGAGAGTCTTTTCCTATTGGCTTGTATGGTCATTTGTGTGTGATGGGATGTAGAAGGAATATTTTTGCATTCTCATCAGAAGAGATGAATTGGAAAAATCAAAATTGCCATTTACGGAAGAGTAAAGAAAGAAGCATAGATACTCGTACATTGGCTCTATAAACCATAAATGTCACAAAATGATTATAATCACCTTCCTCTCACAGGTGAATCGCTCTGTCTGGCAAATGGCAGAGCATACCTTGTTGTTTGACTATCATTGAATCTGTATAATGGCGAAGACACTTGACGAATATGATGATGCTGGTGATGATGATTACGGTGGTGCTGCTGCTGCTGCTGCGAACGAGCATGTACTCTAATATCATTTGTGTTGCTTACAGTGGCGAAATGTGGAACTTCATCTTCAACACTATAATAACTTTCATCAGAATCACTTGTTGTTGGAACAAAGAATGTCGAGGTTGGAATTAAAATTTCATTCAAATTGTGACTTGGCTGTTGATTCACTTGAGCTGATGTGAATTCAGATTCATTAATAATTGGCGATAAAGCATTACTATTATCCAAATTCATCATATCATATCGTATAAAGTTTAGTTGTTGTCTATTGTTATTATTTAGTTGGTCTTGTCGCATATTGGGATGGACAATTGTGCTAGAATAATTTGCCGGGTTACCAATGATTTGACTTGATCCAACTGGTGGCACAACTAAACTATTTATAGCTGATAATTGTTGTCCTGGCGAATTTGGGAGACGAGTTTGACCTCGAATGACTCTTAACCGGTGGTGTGACATCGGAGACATTGCCACCCCTGTTTGATCATTTCTTGATTCATCAGGTGATAATGATACATCCCTTTTGATCTTTATGGATCGTTTGGTTCTATAAGGATACAATGCATGAACGTATATTGGTTCAATAGTATCGGAGTGGTTGGTTGGTTGTTCTAGCTCTTTTTGGTCATTAGCTTGAAGGTATGGCTTGCTGATTGATCTCCTTAAAGTTTCTTGTCTTTCCAACTTTTTGGTTTTCTTGGAACGATGTTTGAAAAAGAGGGTTGAACTTCGATGTGGTTTCTTTTCTGTTGTTTCCTTGTGTGAAGAAGTTGAGTTTAGGGAAATTTCGGACTGTTCTGGAGGCCGTTGTGCGGGTGCTTGTGATTGTGATTGTGGATAATTGAATAAAGCCAGGTGTGCTGTCTCATACACCTTGGATCTATTTTGATGTTGCTGAGTTAGTGAACGACCGAACTTGGTTTGTGAGTTGTCATCAACAGCCACATAATGTTGCCTTCGTTGAAATAATGGCGGATAGCGACTGATTAAATTAGGATCTCTTAGTTCTTCTAATGTCATAAGATCAATCTTTGATGCTGTTAAGTTGATGGAGTTCTCCATTTGTCCTTAATAAACGATGACTCTATATTCTTGGTATGTTGTTTGAAAAGAGAAATGTTTTGTAATTCTTTCTCTTGGAATAAGTTGTTCTTATACAATTTGCAGCCAAGCGTTAGAAAATTGTTATGTTTAATAAATTGGTAGCATTGTGGGAGGCAGTTATTGACCAATGAAATGTTTAGATGTAAATGACAAATTTACACGACTTCGGGTAATACGATAGATTCGGCATAGTGAAACTGTATATTTGTATTACAATACCGGGTTTAGCCTTGTATCATGTTCAGTGATAGTGTAGCTCCCAGTCTCAGAGTTGTATGGGATCCAATTACAAAGTATAATACTTGTTGTACTATCAAATGAAAGTTAGAAACACAGCTAGTAGACTCCAGTGAAAAAATTGTCAAAAAAAAAATAGTCGAACATAAAACCCCAATAATATATCACCAAACCTTCATAAACACATAGAATTAATACACTACAATGGGTGCTGCTTATCACATTTTTGGTAAAACCGTTCAACCACATCAATTAGCTCTTGCCACATTAGGTTCAGTAGTATTATTAGTCATTCCAAAACCATGGACCGTTAAGCCTGTCCATCCTTCAATCAATGCCTCATCACCAGAAGAAGAGAAGTTCGTCAAAGAATGGTTAGCTAAACATGAAAAGACCGAAGAAAAACATTAAGATGAAGGAAGAAAAGTTGGGGCAGGGGGATTAGTAGTGAAGTTTTGCTTTGATAGAGATAAGAGGGAGGGAAAGAGTTTTTTAACATTATAGTCAATGAAAAGAAGAAAAGAGTGCCACGTTGTATATATTACTTGGCTGGGAGATGAAAGAATGAAAGGAAAACAATTCATATATTTAGATTTGAATGAAATGAAAATTGTCATTTTAGTTGAGATAAAGAAATTTTATTATGTAAATGGGAGCTCAATGTTTGCAAGCATAGATTGGAAAAGAGGACTACATGCTTGTGTCGCTTGTGGATGCCCAGCGCATGCCAATTATATTTCTAGTCTCTTTGATTACAATTGTAAACCTCGACATTGAGTATTGCGTTGAATTGTGAGGCGTAGAGGACAACGAGAGCTCAAGTTATATAAGCTAAGGCTCTTGTATTCACTGAGAGACCATTGCAACAACTCTGCCCACACACCTCTACTTCAATCTCTCTTACCTTGTCATCTGTCTTTGTTTCCAACTTTTGTGTAACATTCACCTCATCGAGGCATTTTCTGAAAATTTGAAAACTTCAAACGAAAAACCCACCATCCCATAACCAATCTTCATTTCACCCAACAACACTACTCTCCATGTCATCCATCTACAAAGCATTACAATCCAAGTCCTCAAAAGACACCCTGGACAAAACTAAACACATCAACAGACAAAGGTTACTAGTCATATCCTCACGAGGAATAACCTACAGACATCGTCATCTCATAAGTGACTTGTTAACCTTGTTACCACATGCAAGAAAAGAACCTAAATTCGACACCAAAAAGAACCTTTACCAATTGAATGAAGTTGCTGAATTATACAATTGTAATAATATTTTCTTTTTTGAATGTAGAAAACATCAAGATTTATATCTTTGGATTGCCAAGCCACCTAATGGACCCACGGTGAAATTCCATATACAGAATTTACACACTTTGGATGAATTAAATTTTATTGGGAATTGCTTAAAAGGATCAAGGCCAGTGTTGAGTTTTGATAAATCGTTTGAATCTAGTGATCATTTCAAGTTGTTGAAGGAAATGTTTATACAAACTTTTGGTGTGCCTCCAAATGCTAGAAAACTGAAACCATTTATTGATCACGTAACGACCTTTGCTATAGTTGATGGGAAGATTTGGATTAGAAATTATCAGATTAATGAAACGTTGGAAACCAAAGAGAATGAAGATGGTGATGAAGTTGATGTTGATTCTTTGAACTTGGTTGAAATTGGACCAAGATTGGTATTGACATTGATCACTATATTGGAAGGATCATTCGGTGGACCCAAGATTTATGAAAATAAAGAATATGTGTCACCTAATTTCGTTAGAGCTCAAATTAAACAACAAGCAGCTCAACAAGCTAGAAGTAGAGCTGAAGCTGCTTTGGAAAGAAAGATCAAAAAGAGAAGTCAAGTGTTGCAAAAGGATCCATTATCTAATGATGCCTTATTTAAGGAGTAGATACAAAATAGCTTCAGTTTGATTTCATAAATTCATTACACTTT
Source organism: Candida orthopsilosis Co 90-125 (assembly GCF_000315875.1). Classification (NCBI taxonomy): domain Eukaryota; kingdom Fungi; phylum Ascomycota; class Pichiomycetes; order Serinales; family Debaryomycetaceae; genus Lodderomyces; species Lodderomyces orthopsilosis. The sequence goes on from NC_018301.1 coordinate 180,342, forward strand.
TTATTTTTACGTCATAAAATCTTACATCTTCTCTATATATATCTACAGTATTACTCTCTTATTGGGTTTCATCATCGGGTGGACTTCCAAATTCACCTTCGAAAATCGTAGCACCACACTTCCTTCTATTTTCAATCAAGACACATTCATCCATTTCCAAAATTGAACTAGCACTAGGTCTATCAAATGGAGTAGGTTTCAACATCTTGTTCACCAAAGCATCCAATGCATTTGATTCTCCAACCAAAAAAGGTGGAGCCCAAGAAGGAATCAAATCATGAGCCCCGATAGTATCATCATTATGTTCAATTGTAGATCTTGATTTGAAATGTGGATTCAATGATAATGAATGAGCCGAAGAGCTGAAATTCGTATTTGATGAACTACTAGTCTCTGGTTTATGTTGTAAAAACATGGAAATATTATCACTTGATAATTGACCAGCATCACTCAAATCACCACTTCGTAATTTCCTCCATGGTGTTCCGTTATCAGGCAAGATTATATTTGCCGCAATTTCCAATATAATTAAACCAAGACTGAAAATATCAGCAAACGGTGTGTATATCTTATCATCAATTAATTCAGGTGCAATATAATTTCGATCACCTTCTAAATCAAAATCTTTTTCCAAAATGGGTAATTTTGTAGCTAGGCCGAAATCACCAATTTTTAAATATCCTTCAAATGTGATGAAAATATTTGCTGGTTTTAAATCAAGATGTAGATAATTCCTCAGGTGAATGAATCGTAATCCATTGGCTAATTCTATAATCATTTTCCATATCCTAAATTCATCGATCTTGTAATGTTTATTATCTTCCAAAAAATCATAAAGAGTACCACCTTCGCAATATTCCGTCATGATGTAATAGTAATTATCAAAATCCCAAGCTTCAATGAAATAAACCAAATTTTCTTTCCCTTGCTGTTCTTCTGCCAAATTTTCATCTTCATTATCCTTGATACTTGAAAGAGTTCTCAATGCATCAATCTCTCTCATTATAGTTTGTTTATCTAATTTACCAATAACTGGCTTTTTAGTTCTCTTGATGGCAAATTTATCCTCATTGAATACACACTCAAAACATATACTAAACTCACCATGTCCAATATACTTTAGATTCTTCATGCCAAACTTGTTAATCAAATGCTCATCTATTTTGGCGGGATAAGTGCTTAAATACAGATGATGGCTCAATTTTAATTGATCACTTTCATTCAATGGAGGTAATTCCACTGGATTATCTTTCAAAATGGGATCTTTCTCATCGCCAAATCCCCAGTGGATTGGTGTTGAGGGTGCACCAAACTTGAAGCCTTTAGGTCCAGAATTTAACTGTAGCTTGTCAAGTTTGCCAAGCTTCATTGATAGTGTCTGTTTAGTCGTTGTCGATGGTACCGGTGGGGCTGGAGCCGTAACTGACTGATGATGGTGTGTTTGAGCAAAATGTTTCTTTGTTGGCGTTTCTGGAATCATTGACCCTTCGTCATCCAATTCTATATCGGAAGTAAATATCACTTCCAAATCTTGGTGCTGTTGCATATCATTCTTGTTTGGCTCTGCCAGGGAAGGAATAATCTTGAACTGTGACCTTTCAATGTCGCTCAAATTCAAAGTATCATCAACACCATTATCTCTCCCTACTTCAATTGATCTATCGTGTTCCTCTTGCTCAATTATATGTGATAAGTTCACATTATCGTGATCAAATCGTAGATGTAAAGGTTTATTGGTATTGATCATGGTTAAAGGGTTCCTCTTCATTGGAGTTTCAGGTGGTGGTTTTGTTATTGTATGTTGGACCATATTCTTCTTCAATAACCCATTGGACAAAAATGCTGTTTGCAAAGGCTTGACAAAACGGAACAGATCGTTGTTTTCCTTATCATCAAATGGGGTAGTGGCAACATTCTTATTCTTATTCTTATTCGTATTCGTATTCGTATTCGTATTCGTATCCGTGTTCGTATTTGTCAATTTCGGACTTCCTTGGTACATTATTATTGATGATTGGTGAGAATTGGACAGTTTTCTATTCTTTGACGGGCTATCAAATACATCATTGTCAAAATCAGCTTGATTTAACCCAGGTTGTACATTTTCAATTGATGAATGTATTATTGGTGTATTGGTTTTTCGTAGCTTAGTAGCTTGACCAAACAAATGTGTTTTTGAAAGCGGACTTTCTGAATTTCGATTTCGAATGGGGGATACTATATTTTCATTAATCTTGTAGCCTCTAAAATGCTTTATTCCAAGTTGAGATGGTGAATGCAAGTTCGATTGTGGTGATGAGGATGATAATGTTGTTTTTACCTTTGTTGATGATGGAGATGGAGACTGACTAATTAATTTATGAGGCCGTTTGAATTGATTACTTGTGGATGGTAGTAACAAGTTATCAGTTCTGCGTGATGATGCAGGTGAAGAATAATCGTTAACTTTGACATCAATTTCATTCAAGCTAATTTTATCAATCTCATCAGGCATTTTACCCCCATCTAATGTTCGTAGACTAGAATCAATTGAAAGGTTGATATATTTTGAAGATCGTTTGATTGAACTTTGAGAGTTTCGTATGGTTGAATTAGAAGAGTCAGGTCCCAAGGACGGCCTAACAAACTGTTGACTCAGGGTTGCAAATGAGCTTGATTGACGGTAGTCGTTGGAAGTCTTGTTGGGGGTGGTATTCAAGTATACCCCTTTGTTTTCCACATTAAACTCATCTTCACCTTCACTTAAAAAATCGTCCTCGTACTCGTCAATATCAGTATCGTTGGCTATTTCTTCTTCATCAAGAAAGGTGTCTATGCTATCGTTCAAGTAATCTGTCTTTACATTAAATGGTGGTGATTTGTTTATGGTCTTTTTTGAAGATAATTTGTCAATAGTTGTAGTATTATCATCCAAAATCAAACTATTGAAGGATCTTGAAAAATGGTGGTTTGTAAAGTAATCCAACGGTTGTGCATGTGGTGTTTGCTGAGACATGGATGTCGTGTGGTCACGGACTCGCAGGGCATGCAGACCAGGCTGTGGTCGATTCCTATGTGGAGTGATACTGGATGTTTGTGTCAGACCTATGTGGGTATCACTGTTGTTGTTGGTGCTGCCACTATCAGTATCATGATCATGATCACCATTGCCACTGTGTTTGGTATGCAACAGATGATGGTGGCTCATCATTATGGTGGATTTGATAGGGCTAAGACTAAGTGTTTAAGTTGTCGATTGCTTGATTGTCTATATGTCTCCAACCACCACTGCTGCAGTATGTCTCTTGTATCCTTTGTCAGAAGTATCTCCGATTGTCTGATTAAGATGGATTAGGGGTTCAATTTGATAAATTTGTGAATAAGAGACAAAAAATTTACTCTTGTGTTTGTATGTGTTGTTGTTTATTTATTATTTACTGTTTTGTTTTTTTCTTTTTTATTTACGCAATGTATTTGTTTATACTTTAAAGATTGACTAACGAGTGATGTAGAGAAGTAGGTCTATCCACGACAGACCAGAAAGAGTAGTTATACAACAAGTGGCATGTGTAGTGTAAGTCCTGGAACCAAGCATATACTTCTTTTCCCAGGAAAAATGGGGGATTCTTTTCACTGGAAACCACTTCTTTCAAAGGTAATTTATAGGGAATTACATTTCCCTCACCATCAAAAAAATATTACAGACACATATAGTAGACAAGCTGTTGTCTGTGGTAGTGTAGTGTTTAGTCTGTCAAACCAAACAGTTATATAGCCTAAGCGACGAGATGAATCGTTCTGTTTGCTATTAAAAGGGGGTGTTGGGGTGCAATACAAAACACAACAGACGCGTCTTTTAAAAATTAGTTTGTGACATTACACAAAACTCCTGGTTCTATCACGTGCATAAGCCAATATACAGTGTCCATACGTTCTTATATAGCAACTATAACAACCAAACCCATTTGTCAGCGTTCAGCGTAGTCAGTACCCTACGATACTGCTATGCTGTACCCCTTCAAAAAAAACATTCTTATAATTTTTAGACTTGCACAACTAGTTCCAGTTTAATCTGTAGGTTGTAATTAGTAAATATCCACTATACCTTATTTTATCTTTGAAGTTTTTGCAACGAAACCAGGACAAACTATAAGTTTAAAATGGAAAGAAATGAGGAAGATAGTAGTTCCAAATAAATTTTTTAAAAATTAAACCTTTATGCTTAATAATCAACAAGCGGTATTATAAGGAAACTACTTCATTCATATTCCTGTCTTTAACAGCTTTTAGCGGAGTGGAATAAAGGTTAGTGCGTATGCTAATAGATCGCTTAGATAAAAATGCACGTGCAGAGAATAAATTATAGATTTCCCAAATGGGCAATATGTGAGCAACCAGCTTTTTGTTGGGTTGCTAAATAAAATTTTACAAATTGTGGCATGATTATTAATTGGTGTAATTTTATTGGTCGAGACAATTGATATCTATTTGATCAAAAGAGAAAAATGAGAAAAGAAATAAAATTTTTACTCGTAAGTACTACTCAATTTGGGACAAGAGGCGAATAAAAAATAAAATAAAAATAGAATTGCAAATATAGGGAAAGAGTTATCGAATGAGATCTTCAAATCTAACCAATAAGTATAATTGTATTGATAAGAACAGACAAGAACCTATACTCACCAAGAAGGCAATGAACTGTAGCTCTAAGTGAGCTCTAAACCTGACTCTAATATCCCTCCTATCGATATTTAGAATCACCTGTAAGTTGGAAATAGAGAGTAAAATTATGTAAAAGTAAGCCTCATGAACACAGAAACGGAACGACATTAACAGAAAAAATATTACTGTGTACTATATATATATATAGTAACACTGCCATTACTAATAACGAGACATAAAATTTTCAAACCTACATCTTTATATATCTTTACATCAACAACAGCATTACCATTGAGTTTATCAAAACCAGTGTACCCCACTCATCATTTTCATACTCATCCAATCCACACACTCCTTTACAACGTCCAAATAGACGAGACTCATACACATCACTTACTTTGTCTAGATTCAAACTTTTTTTGCTTTGTATTACAACGCTTATCAAACTACTGAACTTACCTGTACCTATACGATCACAAACTGACCCACCCCTGAGAACTATAGTCATTAGAAGAACAATACTTGTTAGACTGAGAATATCCGATAACACCATAATTAAGAATTTTGTTTTTTCATTAAACGTTTAAAAATATATTTCCGAGAATATTAAAGTTTTAAAACTTTCAAAAGTAACCTTTTGACAGAGTTTCATAAGTCAGCTCACAGTGTAACTAAAGAATCGAGAGAAAACCAAAAGTGGTGGTATCGATTGTTCTCATATATTTAATAATCCACTAATTTGCAACACTTTTACAAGTGCTTTCCATTACCAACATCCACTCGAAAAGCAAACCTTCAATTTACAAGCTACTGATATTACAATAACCTTCTTTTGTCTACCATTCATGATTTCAATATAACACAACATCTTTAAAATAATGTCCATACACGAACAATTTATTAAAACAGAATCTACACAACTGCCGACGTCATCAAACAAGGTCAAGACTACAACAACGACAAAACCGCCCACAACTACACATCCAGCACATTCAGTGGAAACAGCACAAATGGCACAACCAGTACAACCAACAACAACATCGTCACTACCGACTCCAGAAGATGGCCAACAATGTTCAAATTGTGGGACAACAAAAACGCCACTATGGCGACGAGCACCCGATGGAACACTAATCTGTAATGCCTGTGGCCTCTACCTTCGATCAAACCATACCCATCGCCCAGTAAATCTTAAGCGACCACCAAATACAATCACTATTTCCAAAGAGGAATTGGGGTCATGTAAAGGTGATGGACGATGTAATGGAACTGGTGGATCAGCTGCTTGTCGTGGTTGTCCAGCTTTCAATAATCGAATTGTGGCCAAGAAACAGTTGTTGGAGAAATCACCCAAGAATGAGGATGTTAAGATAAAGACCGATATTTCCGCAAATGGAGAAGAGGGAGGTCAAAGTGGAATTAGTGAAAATAATGCATCGACTAATTCGCAAACTAAAAGTGACAACAGTAATAGCGGTCAAGCAATAGAAAGATCTAAAACTAGTGCATCTGCTGCATCCGCAACAGGATCCACTGATGAGAATTCACTAGCTATTGCATGTTATAATTGTGATACCACGATAACACCATTATGGAGAAGAGATGATGCCGGTAATACCATTTGTAATGCATGTGGATTATTTTATAGATTACATGGATCACATCGACCAATAAAGATGAAACGGTCAACTATCAAACGAAGGAAAAGAAATGTATCGGATCATAAATCAAAAGAGGAATCAAAAGATGTTAAGATGTCGGTCACTTCTCCAGGAAGAATGGTATCTCTAACTGCATCTCCTACACCAACACCAAGTCATGCATCACCTTCATTACAACAAAAACACCAATCTCCAGCACAACTGCATGCATCAAATACTGCATCACCTCCGCCCTCTTCTTCGTTACATTCATCATTTGTCAATAGACCCATGTCACCATCATATAATAGACTACCACCATTTTCATATTCAATCCCATTCCAAAGAGCTTCCCAATTGGGACAAACTAGTCAAGGCTCAACCCCACCGCCACCATTACCACCACAGCAACAACAACCATCGATATCCATACAGCAGCAGCAACAACAACAAGCAATGCCAATGACAAGTACTGGTCTGCATATGATGCCACATTCCTTGTATCCTAGGTATAGTGGGAATGGACGTTTACCCAATGGACCTGGCCCCCTCCCCGGTCCACCACCACCAATGCCGCTACCTCATATACAATCACAAGCACCACAGCAGATGCAACATTTACAACCAATGCAAATGCAATTGCTGCAACTGGTTTCTCCACTTCCTCAACCATCCATATACCAGCAACACCAATATCAAACGGTAGCTGAATCACAACAACAACAACAACAACCTCCACCAACATTACCACCAATAAACCGTAACACTAATACTACTTCAGTAGTAGCAGGTGCTGCTGGATGTTGTTCTAGTTGTGGCTCATCAAAAAGAACACCCACTCCCATGGCCATTGACTTTACGGCAACGTATAAGAAAGAAACCAGGGCTCCACCTCCATCAAGCACCACCACTAACAATCAAAATGATAGTGAAGGTGGTGATACTACTGCTAATACTACTGGAGATGTCTCTGGTACTCCATCGCCACTGGGTGAAAGAAGAACTGGTCAACAAAAGAGAGCATTGACGATTGGAGGTCTTTTGAATGAGTAGACGTGGAAAAATAATATTTGGTGGCTAATTGCTCATAATTGTAAATAAATTTAATGATATATTTATTTTAGGATAATTGAGTAGGGTCATGTAGTTTTGCATCTTTTGTACTTAAGGGTGTAAAATTGTTGCAGAAAGTTGCAAGTAAGGTGTGTCGTAGGTTTATAGTTTGCGACAATGAGTATAAAATTATTATCCGATGAGCTTTTCTCCAAAAAAATTAATTTTTCAAATTTGCACAAAATACAAACAAATCTACTAATCCTTTATTTAATACAGTTTGTATAGATCTAACATGGGTTCAGATAAGAAGAGAAAACAAGAAGAAGGTGGAGAAATTCTGGAAAAGAAGAGGTTGAAGTTGGAAAAGAAACAAGCTAAGAAGTTAGCTAAGAAAGAAAAGAAGGAGAAGAAGAAGGAAGAGAAGGAAGAGAAGGAAGAGAAGGAATTGAATAAAAAGAAGGAAAAGAAGAATAAAGACAAGGATAATAACAAAAAGAATAAGAAGGAGAAAAAGGAGGAAGCTGTAAAGGCTACTCAAGATGAACCATCATCTAAACATAGCTCTTTCGGATACACCCAATCATCGAAATTAACAAATACTCCCCAATCAACAATTGATGAATTTTTATCAACGAATGAAGTAACTATTGAAGATCCACAACATCTCAACTACAAACCAATTCTTGCATTCGATCAAATTGACTTGGACTCCACCATATCTTCCAAATTGACTAAATTTGCCAAACCAACCCCCATACAATCGATTTCATGGCCCTTTTTACTTGATGGTAAAGATGTAATTGGAGTAGCAGAAACTGGATCAGGAAAGACATTTGCATTCGGCGTTCCAGCAATCAACAACATCATCACTAATGGATCCACTAGTGACCTTAGTGTATTGTGTATTTCACCAACTCGTGAATTGGCATTACAGATTTATGATAATTTACAAGAATTGACTCAAGGTACTCCCATTTCTTGTGTTGCCATATATGGAGGTGTGTCCAAAGATGATCAAGTTAAAAAAATCAGACTGGGGGCCAATGTCGTTGTTGCTACACCTGGTCGTTTAGTTGATTTGATTAATGATGGAGCTATTGATTTAAGTCTGATTAATTATTTAGTTCTTGATGAAGCTGATCGTATGTTGGAAAAGGGATTTGAGGAAGATATCAAACATATAATTGGATCCACAAATGCAGAAAATAGACAAACATTGATGTTCACTGCGACTTGGCCTAAGGAAGTTCGGGAATTGGCTAATAATTTTATGAAACTGCCTATAAAATTGACAATTGGAGATCGCGATGAATTGAGTGCTAACAAACGAATTACTCAGATCGTTGAAGTCTTGGATGATAAATTTCAAAAAGAACTGAAATTAATCTCCCTTTTAAACAAATATCAACACAATGGAAATGGACAAGACAACAAGATTTTGGTATTTGCATTATACAAAAAGGAAGCTTCAAGAATCGAATCCTTATTACGTCGAAATAGATTCAAAGTTGCCGCAATCCATGGTGATTTATCGCAACAACAACGTACCCAAGCTCTCAATTCATTCAAACTGGGCGAATGCAGCTTACTTTTAGCCACTGATGTTGCCGCTAGAGGTTTGGATATCCCCAACGTCAAATACGTCATTAACTTAACATTTCCGTTGACAATTGAAGATTACGTTCATAGAATAGGAAGAACAGGAAGAGCAGGTCAAACAGGTGTTGCTCATACTTTGTTTACTGAAGATGAAAAACATCTTAGTGGTGCTTTGTGTAACATCTTGAGGGGAGCTAATCAACCGGTGCCTGAACAATTGTTAAAGTTTGGTGGTCATACGAAAAAAAAGACTCATTCTGTGTATGGAGCTTTCTATAAGGATGTTGACATGACCAAGACAGCAAAGAAGATTAAATTTGATTAGAGAGAGGGAAAGGGGGAGAAGCAATGTAGAATAAGATGTAATAGATAGTATACTTAATGTCGTGAATCGGTCGAAAAAATAAATGACATAGAGAAAAAGCAGACACCTGTATCTATTCTGCATTCAAGAGATTCAAGAGGAAGACACATAATACAGGGCCGCGTAAGTGTTGAACCTCATAGAACCAGACAGAATTCTCCACGGTTATCAATGCACATACATACATACACACGCATATGTGTATGCGTGTGTGGGTTTTTAGTATAGTTTTGAATTACGTGTTCACAATGGTTATCTATAAAAGTTTGTGTCCGATCCGAAATAGTGAAGAGGAACGGACGACAGAATAATTCGGCCGATGGACCAAGACGAAAGAAAAAATAAAAAAAATCATTTCATGAATTTCTTTTTTTATTTTTTATTTGCCTTCGAAATGCGTGTCTATATGCAGGATGAATATCTGTCAATCTCAATATTACTATAATCAGCAGTTTGTATTACTAAAAGTATCAGCTATATAATTACGTGTCATATACATATATATACATATATATACAGCACTCTATTAGTATACATACCAGCGTGCCTTATTCTTATATTTAGTTTTCGTTTTCAGTTAGTTGTTAATAACACTTGTTATCTATCAAATCAAATACAATCAACGAGTAACAGTTAGCAGTCAACAGTTCAATAGAAGAAGAAAAAATAAAAAAAAGAAACTTCCATCAAGTAATTTTAATACAAATTGGAAACAAAAATTTAACAACCAAACAACCAAACAACCAAACAGCCAGAGACCAAAAGACCAAAAGACCAAAAGACCATATCAGATCACATCTACTAGGTCACACATAAAACTACACCTTAACCTAACTATATCATACTGAACTAATCTTTTTCAGAAGTATCCTTTTCCTTTGATATAATCTTTGCATTTTCTTTTTATTTCATCATGCATCTACCTCAATGGATTATCCTACTAATTAGTTTTTTCACTACATCCATCTTAGCATCCACATCTTTTTCATCACAACACCAAGTGAATCCCCATGTACTTCCCAAAGTTCAATTCCATGCTTTTGACTCACCGGAATTTTGTTCCCAAATCATAACATCTTCATGTAATACAACTTTCGCCTACCTTGATCAATTAAATCAACAAATTCGGCCACTGGTTACTGATTTAGTACAAACCCCCTACTTTCGTTATTTTAAAGTTGATTTAGATAAACAATGTAAATTTTGGAATGCTCAGCATTTTTGCGCTACTGAAAATTGTGCTGTTGAAGTTATTGATGATTTTAATTGGAGTCAGGTGACAAATGATAATTTGAAACCTTCAAAGTTGGGTAAAATTAAATTGGCTATGGAATCTGGTGCAGAAGCGGTGGGAGAAGCTAGTAACTCCATTGACAACTCAATCGAAACTGAGCCAATTGAACAATGTGAAGATTTAGATTATTCGTATTTCGATGATGAACATGAGCATAATTGTGTTTATGTCAATTTACTACAAAATCCAGAACGGTTCACAGGATATGGGGGTAATCAAAGTTTTGATGTTTGGAAAGCCATTTATCTGGAAAATTGTTTCCCCAATACTAATCCAATGTCGATGAAACCAAATGAACCAAAGGAGAAATGTGTGGAGAAGAATTTATTTTATCGGTTGGTTAGTGGGATGCATGCTTCAATTGCTGTACATTTATCTAATGAATATTTGGATTCAGAAACGGGGGAATTTTATCCTAATTTACAAGTGTTTATGCAAAGAGTGGGCCTGTTTAATGACAGATTGGCTAATATTTACTTTAATTATGCTTTAGTGGCACAATCTTTAGTGAAATTGAATCATATTCTACCATTGAGACAATTTATTCAACTGGGTTATGATGATATTACTCCAGCTCAAAAACAACATTTGTTGGAAAATAATGACTTATTTGAAAACGCTGAAGTTTATGATGACTTATTACTTCAAGATATCATCCCTGCATTAGGTTCAAATACATTATTCAATACGTCGACATTATTTGATCCGACAAAAGATCCCAATTTAAAACAAGAATTTAGAGCCAGATTTAAAAACATTTCTGCCATTATGGATTGTGTTGGATGTGATAGATGTAGAATGTGGGGGAAAATACAAACTATAGGATATGGAACTGCCCTTAAGATTTTGTTTGAAGATGATGAAAACAATCAATCAAATTTGAAATTCAGAAGAATTGAAATTGTGGCATTGATTAATACATTTGATCGATTATCGAAATCAATTGCCATGATAAACAATTTCAAACAAATGTATATTCAACATTTACAAGATGTTGTTGAAGGGAAAGCACAACCAGGACAATTTAATAATAATGAAAAGACATTGGGACAAGGATTCCATTTCCCATTTGTCAATTCTCTCCCAAAACAACCTCAAACCTCAAAACAACAAAACCATCAGCCTCATTCATCATTACACAAACCGTCAAACTCTGACTCCACCTCATCTAGATCCTCCACCCATCAACAATCACCACCGCAACAAAAGAAATCCATTTTTGAGATTTATGAGATCCCAACTAGGAATCGTACTTTTAATCAAGAATTAAAGTTGGCATTTTATGAAGTCTGGGAAGCATTGAAGTTTGTATTGGGAAGCTATAAAGAATTCCCCGTAGTAATTGGTAAAGTATCATTGGGATATTTGAACAATTTGTGGAATAATTTAATTGGAAAACCTGCCGGAGTACGTGAAGAGTATAGGAGTCCTTTGAATGTTGATAATGCGGTTGGTGATGAACATCAACAGTATTTGAATTTGATAAATGAGGAGGATTAGAGAGTGAAAATAAGAGGGGAGTGAGTGGTGAATGGAGGTGCAGCTCAATTTTCGATTTATGCGTTAGCTAAAATTGAAAATGGTGTCGATGATGCATGCTTTTTATTTTGGGGAGAAGGACAATTTCGTTTTTTTATTCTACCTTAGGTTGTGACCAACCTTAAAGTCACAAACTTAATGTATAAAGTATCCATTTTATATAACTGTTTTAATAATCGTATTAATTTGTGTTTTTACAACTTTGGGGAAAATCGTAGGAGGGGATGAGAAACTGCTGTTAGTAAGTGACTGTGGGTTTGAACGAGTATGACACTACTGAGTTTCGAATGTAAAAAGTGACGTCAAACAATGAAACTCGAATGTCTTTTCTGTATGCTTTATATCTTCTGCAGTCATTTCAATTTACACCAATAAAAATTGCTGTTCAAAAATGTTCTTTACTTATTTTTGTGTAGTCTTTTCTTTTTCCCACCCCCCAATTTGAATTTAGTTTGGTATGCTTACCCTAAAACAGCACAAATAACACACTTAACATTCATACCATCTTTATATATCTCCTCATATCTTTTCACTGAGTCTCTCAGTCTCTCGTCACTTTCTATTACTAGTACTTCTTCACTTCAAATCAACTATATATCATTGGAGGCACAGGTCATATTTTCTTAAAAGAAACGCCCAACCAAAAGCAGCCTTCTTTTCGCTATATCATATACGTTACCTCAATTCTTTATTTATCAATATGAATACATGCATATATGGTATTTCACCATATACATCATGGTTATAATATATGTATCATTTAATACAGTTTTGGGTACTTTTGCATTCGAGTTATATCATTATATACAACAACAACAACAACAACAAGAAGGACAAAGAACAGAACTGCGACACCCACTACAACAAGCACCACTTCATTTTCAATTGCATAAGTCATATAATCAAGAGTTGTCCAAGCCTAATATTATTCAAGATACTTTTACTCCATATGAAAAGGAAGAAAATCTTGAGCATCCCCTGCCGTTTAAAATAATTTTAATTTCATCAATCTCAGAGCTATCACTTCGACACTTTGTCAAACCCAATCACATTTACAAATTAATCAACAATACGGGGGTTATCATCCACGCATCAAAATTAAGCCTCCCCCTATCTCCACCACCAACACACCACACAAGTAACAACTGGATATTCATCCAATCGCCGTACCCACCCCACGTTTCCCAAATCCATTTCCCAATATCAAAGTGTCTCAACCAACAATTTGGTGATGGAGGCAGCATCGATGTTCAATCAACTATATTTGCATCATTTATAAATACTTTGGATTTAACATTGGGATTGAATATCTTGTTTGCTAGTGAATCCTTTACTTTACATTTTGAATTGACTAAACTGATTACATGGAGAAATTTATATACTTGTATTGTACCTGATGGAATGATTGGTCAGATGTGGGCTAGATCAGATGTGGTTGAATTTGATGTTGTTAACTTGAGTTTTATTGAATTCAAAAAGGATAAAAGTAGTGACAATTATGAAGATGAAGGTGATGATGTGGTGGAAATTTTGAAGAAGGGAGATAGATTGAAGAAGAAGTTAAGAGGGTCCAAGGAGAATGGGGTTAGAAATAAATTACACTACAAAAAGAATAAAATCAAGGTGAAATTGTGGCGAAAGTTGCAAAAAATTAAAATGTTTAATGGGGGTGGTGGCAGTGGCGGATTACAACGGCGACCAATTATTTCATGTGTTACTGATGTTAGATTATTGGATTGTTCTGGGAAGAGGACTAGAGATTCACAAGGATTGGAGATTATTTAAAGAAAAGAGAAAAAAGAAGAAGGAGTAGTGTGGGATGCGCTTTGTGTTTGGGAAGTATTTTATTTTACAACTAGGTTATAACGTAGTAGCATTGAGCTTTGATCCAGTAGAGTTTAGTGGGGATTGTATGCTCTCAACATATGTTTTGCTTTGCTATCTCACTCTTATCACTTTGCATATGCAAAAAGAAAAAACAAAAAAGATAAAGTTTAGTGGGGTAAAAATGAGGGTCTCCGAGATTTCCTAACCGATTAACCGAGAAACCTTCTATTCAACCAGCCATTTGTAAAGCCTAAACCAAAACACATCAACAGCAATAATATACAGATATAGAGCCGAGACTGTATAACAAGTCAAAGAAAGGAACAAACACCAGATCCACATTAATTATACTTTTATTTCAAATTATACATATACTCTTCTTTTAATATCAAAAAAAAACAATAAATACCAACTACTGGGTATATGAACTTCTCTCTAATTCTATGACTCTTCTTTAGCAACTTTTTGGGATTTTTACTTTTTGCCCAGTTTGACAGCAATGGATGCTACTTCAGCATAAGTTAATTGTCGTTTGTTGATGGATATAAAGTCCTCATCTTCAGCATCAACTTCCGCACCATCTCCGTCCTTGTCTTTTCCGTTACCTCCTGTGGCTTTACCCTTTGCCTTTGATTCTTCTGGTTTAAGTTTAACACTCTTCATATTAATACGGATGATTTTCTCTTCTGGTGTGCTTATGATGAATGATTTAGGAATGGGTGTCGAGTCATGTTGTTGTTGTTGTGCTTTTGATGAGTCATTTGTGGTTGCTGTAGTTGTGGTTCTGTTGAGAATGGATGAGAAGTAGTTGGTGATTGATGTGGATGAGTACATTATTGTTGGGAGTATAGACCGTATAATAAATAGCAAGTAAATAAAAGGTTGGTTAGCAATAGAAGTAGTGTTGAAAGAAAGAAAGATGTATATTTGTTGTGTTGTGTGTATATATAAAGATATATATAAATATATGCCTCGTGGTTCTCTAACTGATAACCACGATACTCTTAGTAGTATAAACAATTACATAATATGTTATATAATCACCACATTATCTGTTGCTTTTATTTTTTACGTGTCTTTCCTTTATCTCCGTTTATGGTAATCGCTGGGCACGTGCAACAGAATGTAAGACTTTGTTTATATGCACGACTGACTATACAATAGAAAATGCGTGACATCATTCACAATCAGTGGTCAGCCACCAAGCAAATGACCTCTGCAGGGACCAGATTTGTATGACATATTTCTATATTATGAAGAATGCATAGTCATGACATTAAACTGCCGTCACACGGGTCTTATATCACAAAGGTGTTTCAAGCTGTGACACCTTCGATTATCATATGCAATTCCCTACAAACCAGTCACAATCGATTCTTTGCATTCTTCCCCTTTTAACAAAATCCACCTGATTTATACGATTTTCTCATCCTTTCACCCTTTTTTATTTACTGGTCATCTCCTTTTCCTTCTTTACCAATTGTAGACTTTATTGTGGCGAATTAGTTTTATTACGCTTGACTGCAAAAAAAAAATTCAACGGTAGTTTCAGATCAAATTATTCAATATAATTTGACTGGCTTATACCAACCGATTGTATAAAACATTTCCTGTATGATATACACTAGAGTCCTCGACTCATACCTACGTTATTCAAAAGAGTTGTAACAGCAAAATTGTAGGAATGATAAATTTCGTCTCTAATTTTTCTAAATTACATTTTGCTGTCAACCAAGTATTGACCTCATTTTATGTAAATGAAAGCAAGGGAAACATAATATACAATATCAAATAAAGATCAAATATAACACATTTACATCGTGTATTAAGAATTAAAAACGTATTGACCGGACAATTTGAAGAGGTACTATTTTGAACAGAGCCACGTCCAAATACATTAGGGCCAAAACCCAATTATCTTACTATCCAGTAAACAGTTAAGTAAACCCATAACTTATTAAATTGGATTCCTCAAACATTATATCAGTTATTATCCTAATTCAAACAGTAAGAATACAAAAAATAACAGTAATCACAAACAACTCACGGGAAAATCACCTCATAAAACCGTCAGCTCTATATTTTATGGCTTTCCAAGATGACTACTCACTGGCTATCTATCCCGAATGGAATAGGGTAGATGGTCAGCCTAGTTAACTTGATAAGTTATATTGTTGAGTTGATCAGTAATATTAGAACAACTTAGACTGATAAGGACGTTTATAAAAAACTATCTTTTTGAATAGAAAGTACTCTGCAAGTTTGTTATATACATGTCTCAATTTCAATACATTTCGAAACACTATTTCTAACGTACAAACTTGATGTAGTGGGAAAAGGGATCTCGTTAAACTACTTGTTTGCAATATCTTTAACACTCTCTTCCTTTAAAAATTGATTAAAAATAAACTCGAGTCGTGTATTAATACCAAAAGGCACATGTCACATTCTCCACAATTACGACATTGATATTTTCCGACGCTATCATGTTATTCTTGAAAATAAACAAAATAAATGTCCATCCATCTTGAAGCCATCGCCAGTTCATACCTCAACAACATTCGCGTACAGATTAAGTGATGGATGGATGGAACGAAGTAGCGAATATACCAATAGTCAGTACCCCCAACAATGGTTTCCTTGCTGATGGTTCACAACTAACAATCACCAGTACTAGATTCGACACAGTCCAGAATTTGATTTGGTGTGGTGATTCAAATGGGTATTTGCAATCAGTTACACTTGGTCAGCCTACATCCCCATTTCATATTCAATTGTACCCATATACCAAGTTTCAAACAAGTACTGTGAATCAACCCATACTGCAAATATTATCACATAAAGATGGTATTTTATCATTGCTGCGAGATCAACTTTTATTCAATAATCGACGAGGACTTCCCAAAGCTGGCTTTGATGGGTCCTCGTTTGGTGATAGTGATGATTTTGCCAGTTTGAATTCAATGACTTTCAATGGAAATTCATCTAGTGAACTTGCCGTTGGTACTGATTCCGGATTATTGAAATTTGATTTGAACAAGCCTACAATGTTGGATAAATTGGATTATGATGGGAAAGTCAGTATTCTTAATAGTACTCCTAAATATCTCACTGTTGGAGGAGGTAATGGATCACTCAATTTATTTGATCCTTCTTCCAATTCATCTTTGAAAACATTTGCTGCCCATAATGGTGCAATTACTGGGTTGGATGTCAAGGGAAATTATATTGCAACATGTGGTTCATCTATAAGACCAAGAAGAAATTTTCACAATCAAACACCAACGGATTATATTGTTGATCCGTTGGTCAACATTTATGATGTTCGAACAATGCGTGCAGTTACACCCGTGGCTTTCCCAGCAGGTGCATCTTCGGTTAGATTTCATCCAAAATTACCAAACATTGTAATTGTTGCGTCCAGACATGGACAAGTACATTTTATTGACCTTTTCGATCAGACTAATGTACATATGTATCAAGCAGATGTTGAGTCGGCAATTCCACCCCTGTCATCTAATGCCAAAGTGCCTGAGCTATTTGATTTGAACATTAGTGATTCAGGAGATTTTCTCATGTTTAATAATGGAATTTCAGATTTGCATTTATGGTCAATAACCAATTTGGGTACAATGAATAAGGATTTCGTTAATTTCCCACAAATTGTTGAACGGCCTGACGTTATTAACCAAAATGATGGGTTTATCGATATTGACGATGCTGTACCATTATCGTCTGTGGGAATGCCATATTACAAAGAACTGCTTTTATCAAATTGGCCGATTGATATGAAGTTTTCTAAAGAGACAGCAAAATTACCAGAACGTATTGATGAAGAGCTTTTAGCAAAGGGAGAAAATTATCCACAACAGTTTTTAAAATATGATTCACTTAGGTTTGGTCCTGGAAATGTTGTACAACCATACTATTCGTTAAGCAATGTAAAAGATACGCAAATACCCAAATTTCTCAGCGAACGAGGCGACGATAGAGATTCAAGTAGGATGGCACCACTCGATGACACGTTTTTCAAAGCGGAAACAGATCTGAAGATCCCCAAGTGTTACTCGCGATTGCAAATTCAATATTCAAAATTTGGAGTTAAAGATTTTGACTTTGGATATTATAACCGAACTGAGAACTATTGCGGATTAGAAAATCACAGTGATAACTCATATATCAATTCCTTGTTGCAGGTTTATCGTTTCCAGTCATTGTTTTACAATCAAGTTGTCAACACTTTAAACAATGAGTGGCTTCCTGATGATGCCAAGACAATTATTGATGAAGATAACCCACAGGGATCGTCTATATTGAATGAATTGGGCTATTTATTCGATATGATGTATAAAGCGAAATCCCGCAATGTCAAGACGTTGAATTTTAGCTCAGTCATGAATCATGATAAACAAGCTAAAGGTTTGGTCAATTTGAATGAACAGATGAATTTGAATGCTCACGAAGTTAGAGAATTAATCATTTCATTCAATAACTATTTATTGACTCGATTAGATCATGATTTTAAGAGACAATATTCATCAGATTTCAACATTACTGAATTGACATACCAAATTGAGATCAAAGGAAATGGCCATTCATGTCCTATTTATGACAAACAATCGGGCTCGTTATTTTCATTGGAACTTATAACTCCACCTAACAACATGTTGCATAAAATGAGCATCTTGGTAAATTCTCATTCTAACAAACCGCAAAAGCAACAACAAGATATCAATCTCTCCAATATTCGCAAAAATCTCAACATTTTAACCTATTTGGACTATTCAATGAATCAATTCAAGACAATACCTTGCCAACAGCATCAACATTCATATCCACATTCATTGGAAATTAGAACTGGTATCACTCAACTTCCACCTGTTCTTGTACTCAATGTTAATTTAACCAATGAAGAATTCAAGATTATAAACAATTTAAAACAGTGGCTTGTACCGGAATTCTATGCTGTCAAGCCAAATAACACCCCGGGTTTCAGTTTCAAACCAACAATGCCGGTATCAAGTTCTTATAAGAAATATGAATTGTTAGGATATGTTTGTGAAATTAGCCATCAAAGTGATTTATCTAGGACAGGTTCGCATAATTTAGTGTCATTTGTTAAAATCAACAATGAATGGATTTTCTTTAATGATTATTTGGTAACCCCAATACCCGAAGAAGAGGTGTTTAATTTGAACTTACCGTGGAAAAAACCAGTAATTGTCATCTATCAAGAATCATCCATGCCTGAATTCGAATATATGCAAAAATTTACCGGTAATGATTCAATCTTGTATCGTGATCATTTTGCTGGTGCAATTAGAGAATCATACAAAAAGGAATACAAGTTATTAACTCGTCAAGAAGCACCCCTGGTTGGAACCATGGTTGCTATCGATGCTGAATTTGTCACTATGAAACCAGAACAATTGGAAATCAGCTTAGCCGGTGTGAAAAAATTAATCAAACCACGAGAATTATCGCTAGCTAGAGTATCAGTTTTGCGTGGAGATAATGACAACCCACTTTATGGCGAAGCTTTTATTGACGATTATATTGTCCATACTGAACCGATCTACGACTACACCACCAATTTCAGTGGAATTGAACAAGACGATTTAAATTTCTACAAGTCTTCGAAAAACCTAGTCACTTTACAAACATCATATCGCAAATTATGGCTTCTTTTAAACTTGGGAGTCATATTCATTGGTCATGGACTTTATACTGATTTCCGTACTATCAATTTACAAGTACCCCAACGACAAATCAGGGATACTGCTGATCTATACTATAAGCCCGATATGAAGCGTCAATTGAGTCTCAAATTTTTGGCGTATGTCATGTTAAAACAAGATGTGCAAACCGGTAACCATGATTCTATTGAAGATGCAAGGACGGCGTTGTTGTTGTATAAACGATATGTCGAGTTGCTGCTGAGGGGTGAATTTGAATCAATGTTGAATCATGTTTACGCCCAAGGTAACAAGTTGAGATTTAGAGTACCAGAGAAAATAAACGTTTAAAATAGAAACAAAGAAGATTGTAAACACTATGACAGAAATTCAAACCATCACACTTTTTCTCCCGATTTATAGCCACTCTTACAAACTTGATGAATCTAAAACCTTTTTATATTTTATAAAAATAACCTAAAATATACAAAAATAGTGAGCTAATACCCAACCTCTATTAACAAATAAAAAATACTAGAAACATAACAAGCAAAAAATCATTAAACCGAAATCCATTCAGATATAGACTTTTAAAGCTCCATCTTATACCAAAGCAGCTGCCAAACCAGCGACAGCAGCAAAACCAACAGCAACTCTTTGAGCACCAGCTTCATAAGTAGAAACACCAGCTTCAGTTGATGATGAGTTTCCAGCTGCGGAGGAGGTGAACAAAGTTGATTGAGCGGTTTCGGTAGCTTCAACGTTTTCAGTAGCAGATACAGTTGGAGTTTCGGTGACGTCAACATATTGGTCTGATTCGGTGGCTGGAGTAGTGGCCTCACCTGCAAGAGTGCTTGGGTTGGATTCAGCAGCAGCTGGAGCAGAAGAAGCTGCAGCAGCAGGGGTTGATTCTCCGGCAGCAGCAGGGGTTGATTCAGCAGCAGCAGTGGTTGGAGCACCAGTACCAGCTTCTTCACTTGACAAAGGGCAGTAAGTAGTGTAGATAGTTTCAACACCTTGAACAGTAGTAGTAACAACAGTTTCAGTTGATGATGGACCTGGAGCTTCAGATGATTCAGCAGCAACAGTGCTTGGTTGAGTAGTGGTTGGAGCAGAGGTTCCTTCACCTGCTTCTTCACTTGACAATGGACAATAAGTGGTGTAAACAGTTTCAACACCTTCAACAGTGGTAGTAGCAACTGATGGAACTAATGAGTTTGAAGTAGTAACACAAGCTTCATTTGAACATGAAGTGATGGTGACTTCGGTTGATTGGTGGTTGGTGACAGTTTGCAATGAAGTTGAGGTGGTTGCACCGTATGATGAAGCGACTAATGCTGAAGCAATGATTAATAAAGTTGAGTATTGCATTGTGAAGTATTATTAGTGTATATATGTATGATAAACGAATGTAGACGTTAGTTGGAATAACAGGCGTATTAGCTCTTTAATATGAAACTCTTTTGAATAAAGGATGAAGAAAAAGAATGTATAAAACAAGTCAAGAAAACTATCAGGGATTCATTGAGATATTTATAATCGTTTGAATGAACATATATGGGCTATGGTTGTATGCTTTTTTTTTCACATATCGTGTATTGGTTGAAACATATTTTAAATGTCAAAGGGGTGGTTTTGGCGCCAAATAGTCGACCCTGAAATTTTGAACCATAAAATAAATAAATAAAC
Organism: Candida orthopsilosis Co 90-125; assembly: GCF_000315875.1. NCBI lineage: Eukaryota > Fungi > Ascomycota > Pichiomycetes > Serinales > Debaryomycetaceae > Lodderomyces > Lodderomyces orthopsilosis. Next base: position 201,666 of record NC_018301.1, read on the forward strand.
AAATAAACAAATAGACAAATAGACCAAAAGACACAAACAAGCCTCAGGTGGCGTCAGTAGTTAGAAAGATAATCGTCTAATAGTATAATAGTAAGTAAGTCAATAATAAGCCTTGCAAAATCGAAAACAATTGATGTAATGGAGAGTAAATAAACGCGAGGGACTGAATTGGGTAAAATTATTGAACTGTTAGACTTGGTTTAACGCGTTCAGGTACAATCCGTGTCTATATGCAGAAACAAATGCAAATTGAAGCACATTATAATGATTCTTAATTTGGCGTAAATTGTGTTAGACGCTATGAATCAATTTGCTTTTAGCATATTCATCTACTAGTCGTGTGCGGCTTTGTTTATGAAAAATCATAAACACAAACAAAAAGAAATTTGTAAAAAAAAAAACATAAACAATCGACGCGCGTTGTCAATAAACAGTAAATCAAACGCGTAAGCCTTATTTTTTGTTTGCAATGGAAAAAAATGAAAGGGGAGGTGTATGTACGATTCTAGAACCAAGTATTGTATACAATAATCAACTTATTTTACCGCGTGATGAAATTGGGGCATTGCTGTAATCGTCAACCAGAGGAAGGAACGCCTTGTTTTCAGAGCCCTTTTGCCTTGAACTACACGCTTTAGCTTATAGAAACAATAAGAGACATACTTCGTCACAGTACAAGCATATCCGGTAAACTTTGGATACGTGAACCGCCCTATTGTCTAAATTTGGGTCGCCTATTTTTGGTAGCCTTTTACATCGACCCTATATCCCTTTTGTTGATGGCGTTGGCGATGACTATAAATCACAACGTCTAATGGGCCAACCATGCCACTAGCAATTACGTCATCTACGACTTCTACAACTCATTAGATAAACAAAGTGTCTCCCTGTTAACGGGGCTTCTCTATTTTCTCTAGACTAATTCAACATCAAGTTCATTTCCCAATCTTGCACAACACTAACCCAATCATCTCTAGATTCCTTCAAACTCTTTCTTCGCCATACTTCCAACATAATTTGTCTTGCACCCCAATACGAACCCAAATACTGGGCAATGTCAGCACCCCATTTCTTGAATCCCATTTGCAAATCAGTTGAAAGCGCTTCACAACCAGCTATAAATCCTTGCCAAAACAAGGGGATAATTGCTGCTTCATCTTTAGCAATAAGATCCTGTATGGAATTCAAATGGTTGAGGGTTTTGACTACTCTTGTTTGTAGTTTGGTTGGTGGGGTATCTTTGATGAATCGACTAAAGTAAATGACGAGCGCATGATAAAATGACATAATATGATGGTATGTGACTTCATGCATTGGTGAATAAAAGTCCTTTCTCAAGTCGTCATCACCATCAGGATTTGCACTAGGTGTAGTTGCTTTATCCTCAGTCGTTTGTTTTCTGTTAGGATCCATCGCTTGTCCTTTGTATAACTTCCAGTCCAAAACCCACGTATTCAACTTTTCATTCAATGTCTTAACCCTGCCCTCATAATCACTAGGAAATAGCTTCTTTGATGTGGTGTAGTATATTCGTATTCTCAACAATTCAACTGTCTCACTGAATAACAAAATCAATGAATTAGGCAACCCATATAATGCGTCAGTAGCAAAATTCTCATCATTCTTTTTGGTATTTATCAACTTCTTGTTGACAAATTGAGGAGATGTAGTTGAATTGCCATTCGAATTTGAATTGCTAGTCTTGTTGGAAAAGGAATTATTGACAATAAAATCTATTCGACCTTTGTTACTATCCTTGGACTTTTCTCTTTCGTTACCAAATTTATCTCCATTGACATCGTATCCTCCGATTCCCGTTGACGACTCATAATTTTCCTTAATGCTTTCGAAATTTAAGCATGTTGAATCTTGGATCAACTTTAACGATGAGAATATACGATGCAATATCCGTGCTTTGGGGGAAAGTTTCTTTTTGGTTGCCATTTTGGCAACAATGACTTTTCCACACCACGCAATATACAAACCTGTATCTTGCATGGTTCCCCAGACTAAATCAACACTAATCATGGTCATAACAGCACAAAGAACATCTTTATACTTCTCTTGTGTAACACAATGCTCAATACCAGATTGCACATCATTTTTCAGATTTAACAACTTTTTCACAAACAAGCTTGCTTGATTACGTAACGCAATACCTAAATTAAGATAAAATCGCATTGGTTGAGAATTCTTGGGGAATTTCGACTGCAAGTTGAATGCCGACACCGCAAGCAATGCATTCAACAATGCGTTTTTCGCCATTGATGTTTTACCCAAAGCCAGGAGTTCACCAATTGCCATTAATGCTCTTGGGAAATAAATCGCCTTCCATGGATTCTCAGTAAGCGGTATCACTGTCATTAAATCGGCGACATCTGTCACGTAATAGTTTAACAAATATCTTGTTAACGGTTGAACTTGCAATGCAGTTAATGGAATACCCACATGCGACTGACGTGTTGGCAATGTCAAGTCGAAATTAACATTAAGTGGACTTTGTACAATTTTCATAATTGACGCCAACAATTTACTATCATTTGAGTGATCTCCATCTACATATTCAGTATCATCTGCACTTGTCGTTTGTGCATGCAATTGTATTTCCAAGTTTTCATTCATTTGATAAGGATTGTTGTAGAAGAAATTCGAGAAATTGGAATAGTAAATGGGATCAACGAGATTTTCCGGTTGATTTAACAAGTTCGACATTGACATGTTTGAATTCGAATTCGACGTTTGGGGCTGTACAGTATTGAAATTCTGGCCCCTGTTGTGAAACACCAAATTAAATAAGTCAGGGTTGTTTAAATTGTAATTGGCATCGTTTGTTGTGTTGTTACCTTGATTGTTCGATTGTGGCAACACATTTCCGTTATTGTCGAAGTTGTTCATGATGTCTAAGAAATGGGTATTCAAAGCAGCAGCTGTCACCAACGCAGCGTCTTTTAACTCATTTGATAGCCAGAATTGATCTTGTGGTGGAGCATCGCCAGATATCATCGCAACATCGCTACTCTTATTGGAGCTTCTTGAAGATGTGATAAACTGTTCTTCAGGTAGAATGTCATTCCTTTTATCCAGCATGATTTTTCTCTTTTTCAGTTTCTGCGTTGTACCCAGTTCATCCTCATCACGGTTACCGATCTTCCCTTGAAATACACCAAATGGACCCTTCATCCTAGTATCACCACGAGCTTTCAATCTTGATGTCACTCGATTATTTTGCAAATATGCAAGATCATAATTCATCTGGTCGTATGTTGTATATGGCTCCTCCCACTTAACAAATTCAACAAATCGTCGATGAAAATACTCCGGTGCATCAATACCAGCATCGAGTTCATTCTCATCCAGGCCATCTCCATCTTCATACGTAGGAAATTTCACCAGCGTGCCTTTCACATCCCCATTCTTTAGAGGCACAAACTGAATTGGCTTCAGCCATCGAAGCTTGACATCGTAACCGGCACATGTTAATTTAGCCTTGATACATTTATCACAATGTGGTCGCTTTAAATCACATTTGATTTTCCTTGTTCGACATGTGAAACATCCTGTAAATGTTTTGGATCGTTTAGGTCCGCTTTGTTTGATTGACAGTGGTGATGATGGCGTGGACATTTCACGTAACACTTTAGGGGTTAATTTTTTTCCTATTGTTTGTTTCCGTCTCTGTGGGTTACTCCAATGGTCCTTTAATCGTAAGAGTGATGCGTGATGATTTTTTCGGTTGCATCGCTGAGACCTCCCGTTTTCAACAATAAAAAATTTACAAAGGGTATATGCTACCATTAAACAATTTGTTAGTACGCTATGATATCTACGCTACCTCCATCAACACCATCCATTACTTCTCCTGTCTCTCGTAATTTCCATATCTTCTTAATTTGTTTCAATGTCAAACTGGCACTATTCGAGCCTGTTTGGGAACACATTTCAAAAAAGTTTTCAATCACTGGAAATTGCTGTGGTTCAGTACATGCAAATCCCGCAACTGATATTGGCCATTGTATCATCAGAAACGCAAAAGGGAATCTTGTACTATCTTGTGGTTTACATTCTTGGAATACTTTTATCAAATCAATCATTTTTGTAACCAACCCCTTTAAATGATTTGACTCTGGGGGGTTGTTTAGTAACCGTTTAAATACAGTTATTAAACCAGCTAATGTAAACGCCTGTTGAGACAAATCCATCCAGGAAATTGTTTTAAATGTACCATCTGAATTCTGTATCGTATCGCACAATGGGCCCTGCAAGAACTGCCTAGTGGACGTTGTTTCCACCTGGGCAAACTTGATTTGATTTTGGAAATATAGCCCACTGATCAAGTACATGTACTCGAGTGGATCTGGTTGCTCCTCGGAATTGCTCCTCTTTCGTCTTAGCAAATCACAAAGCTCTCTAAAGTACTCAAGACATTCGATATGGTATCCCGTGACCACACAAAACCCGTTATCTAGTATCAACCCAAAATCTTTCAACACCGATTGCTCGTAAGGATCGAAGTGAAACACCAAATCCATTTGTTCTTTTGTTCGAAGTGTTCCACCCAACTCGGAACTTAGCCCAGCTAACACCTCGAAATCTGCAAACCACATCTTACACACTATTAATGTTCTAGACAGTCGAATTTTACTGCTTGTGGCTTTCATAATTATTTCTTTAGCTCCTTCCAAATGTGGACGCCAACTTTGCTTCTCATTGCAGGCATTCGACATCGCTAGTGACAACACCGTAAGTAATATGTTTTCAATATTAGAGGTTAAATCTCCCTTCACCTGCTTCTTGTGAGTTTGATTTAATGCCGGCACTAACAATTGTAAACAATTGTTTAAATATTTCCCGCAGTTTTCTAAATCTTGTTGGCATAGTTTATCATCAGTTTGGAATTCTGATGCTGAATATGCTCCTTGTGATAAGACCGCAGCGAGTAGAAAAGGTTCCTTTACTGCATGCAGCATGACAACTTCTCTGATAGCGTTTCTGTATGAACCGGAGTTATTATTGTCAACACCAAAAGGCAATTTTTGGAGGGTAAATCGTTCACAAAATTGTCTTATGTATCGCCTCTCCTCATCCGTTTTACCAATCGTATAGTAGTCCGAAATATCTGTCGGCAAATCGTATAAACAGGACATTATTCCAGGGTCAAGGTCAGTCATTGCTTGTCCACTATTTGTATTTGGTACTATATTTGAGTTGAACATGATTTCATTCACAAGGTTGTTTAAATCTGTTGCTAATAAGTTGAGATCTTCACCATTGTAAAGATCGCCAGACCATAGCGATGAAGGACTGACCGAATCTTTTGAGCGAGGTACAACGTTTGCTTCTTGGTGATTACTGGATGAATTCAATTTGTCATCGAGGTTCTGTAAGTTGTCATCTTGAATTTGATGGGGGTTTTCATTCTTGATTCTACCGCCAAAAACTTGATGAGCGCTTTCATCCTTGAACTCAACATTATGAACTTCAAGAGAGTCTCCATTCTTGAACTCACCATCATGAATTTGATGAGAATTATTGTTATTCTCCGACCCACTTTCATTAACATTTCCTACAGAGAAAGAACTGTCCCACTTCATCATTTTCCTTGGATTTTCTGGACCCATATACATCTGAAAATTCCATACTTTCCTTCTATACCGAGGCTTCTTTTCTCCGTTCTCCTTCCCTGACCCTCGTACCACCTTTTCACCAATTTGAGGATAGGAACACTCTTTCCCCAATCTTGAACATTCAGAACAATCTGGTTTTGCTTCATCACACTTTATTTTCCGCCGTTTACATTCTCGGCAGCCTCCACGACTGTAATGCCTCTTGAACCTCTGTGGCAGCATTGTGCAAACATTTGTGGGGTGTACAATGTGGTTAAAGATTGAGCTGTATAAGGTACCGCGCATTGAATCTGACACAGTTTTGTTTTCTGATTGGGGTTCTTTCGCTACCAAACGATTTTTTAAACAACGATTGACATAATCAAGCCTAACTGAAAGAAACACAGAGGATTGAACTTACAAAACATGTAAGTAACAATCGAAGCAGAGACAGAAAGGAACCCGAGACAGTCGCGGTGTATTGTACATTCACAATCAATACGTAATTCTATCTACGTTGCCCCCATCATCAACATAATCCACAGCTTTTCCGGCATTTCGAAGCTCCCACACCTTTTTTATCCTCTCCAAAGTCAAATTTGCACTATATGAACCGGTCCTATAGCATAACCTAAAGAAGCTCTCAATCACTGAATGCTCCGAGGGTTCAGTACAGGCAAACCCAGCAATAGACATTGGCCATTGTATCATCAGGAAAGCGAAAGGAAATGCCATGCTTTCTTGGTATTTGCAATTTTCAAACACCCTGACCAAGGCAACCAATCTAACGACTAAACCTTTCACATGTGGTGAATCGACTGGAATTCCGAGCATCTTCGTGAATACAGTGATCAAACCAGCGAGAGAGTACGCTTGTTGCGACAAGTCCAGCCAGGATATCATTTCTAACTTGCCATCTGCTTTATGTACTGTATCACACAATGGGCCATCTGCATGTTGTCCATTTGGCGTTGCTTCTGTATGAGCAAACTTTATCTTATGTTGACGGTGAAATCCGCCGATTAATTTTGCGCATTCAAGTGGATCAGGCGATTCATCTGGGTTGATTCGTTTAAGTCTTAAAAAATCAGAAATTTCTTTGAAAAATTCAAGACAATCAATGTGATAACCCATCACAATACAAAATCCACTATCCTGGATAAGACTAAACTCTCTCAACACTGACTGTTCGTATGGGTCATCGAAATTAAGCACCACATCCATTTCTTCCCTAGTTCGAAGAGTGCCACCCAACTCGGAGCTCACTCCAGCCAAAATTTCAAAATCAGCAAACCACATCTTGCACACTATTAAAGTTGGAGACAGTCGTATTTTGCTGCTTGTCGCTTTTATTATGATATCCTTGGCACCCTTTAAATGCGGGCGCCAGCTCTGCTTCTCATTGCTGGCATTCGATGACGCCAACAACAAAACTGTGAGTAATATACTTTCAATGTTCGATGTCAAATCGTCCTTCACTTGCTTTTCTTGATTTCTAGTCAATGCGGGGCCAAGTAACTTTAGACATGTTGATAAATAGTTCCCACAATTTTCCATATCCCGCTGACGGCTCTTTTCGTCATCTTGCAATTCGGATGCTAATCGCGCACCTTGAGATAATATCGCTGCAAGAAGAAATGTTTCCCTCGCCGCGTATTTCATTATCACATCACGAAACGGATTTCTGTACAACATCCAACTCTCCTTGTCATCGGCGCCAAAAGGTAGAATTTGCAGCGCGAAGTCTTCATAAAATTGTGTCATGTAACGCCTTTCGTCGTCTGTTTTCAACTTGATGTAATCATAAGGAATACTTTTAGGTATGTCTTCCAAATGCGAAGCAGTTTCTATTACAGGATTGAAAAAGTCTAATTGGTAATCAATAGGCTGTACAATGTTTGAGCTGAACATGATATCATTGACAATATTGTTCAAATCTGCAGCTAACAAATTTAAATCGTCGTTGTTGTAAACGTCATTTGATAACAAGGTAGAAGGAGAAACGAATTCTTGCAAATCGGGTATCACTTTGGAGCTTTCCTGGTAACTTAATGACTCAATTACTTCATGCAGGTTGCTTTGTGGAAGATTGTTGTTTTGCACTTCCTCCACAATGTGATCATTAACAGAAATATTTTTATCTAGGCTTGTCAGTGATGTTTTATCCCACTTCATTTTCTTCTTTGGTTGGTCCGGCCCCATATACATTTGAACTGTCCGGATCGTTTTCTTCTTCTGCGGCTCCTGCACGGGAAGTGAATCTTTCTTTACGTCTATGACCTTTTTTGAACCTCTAATCACTTTCTCACCAAATGCAGGGTACGAACACTCCTTTCCCAATCGTGTGCATTCAGAACAATCTGGTTTGGCTTCGTTGCATTTGATTTTTCGGCGTTTGCATTCTCGACATCCGCCCCGACTGTAGTCCCTCTTAAACCTTCGTGGTGGCATGGTGCTAGGGATGTGGGGGTTCCGCCATGATCGGTCCATTGACGATTTTTTTCTGTCGCGAAACTGAAATTTTTCAGCTATACGAGGATTCTGGTGGAAAGCACAAGCTTTGGAGGACTATGGGTATGGGTTGCCATCAAAGGGACATTCTAACTCAAGTTAGTTCGCTCAATTGCCCAGTAGAAATGTTTGTCAAAGTTGTTTAAGCCAATTCTTAAAATCTAGTTTGGTGCAAGCAACCCCCCAGAAATATTCGCATCTCTGATGTACTATGATGTCATACACAGTGCGCCGCAACCAACAGAGGTCCGAAAATCCCTTGCGAAATTATTTAAGCAATTGAATGTACTCAATTTTCAGAATTTCTTCATAATCAACCCCATTAACAATGACAATTGCAAAACATTGGAAATACAACGACAACGAGGACATTGTGCTAACACAACTAAAGGGGTTAATTGCGTCCAATCCCTTCGTCGAGCTTATTGTTGATGAGAAAGTTGTTTTTAACCCTCATTCAGATACTTCTAAAAAAATTACCCTTATAAGTGGTGGTGGGGCAGGGCACGAGCCTCTACATGGTGGGTACGTCGGAGAGAACTTGTTAGATGCTGCAGTGAGTGGCCACATATTTGCATCACCCTCGACAAAACAGATTATGGCTGCTATCAAGAAAAAGTCAGATAAATCGAAGGGGACCGTTATCGTTGTCAAAAACTATACAGGTGATGTATTACATTTTGGATTGGTTGCTGAGCGAGCAAAAAGTGAAGGATACAAGGTTGAATTAGTGGCTGTTAGTGATGATGTCGCTGTAGGAAGGGAGCAAAACAAGATGGTGGGAAGAAGAGGTTTGGCAGGAACTGCATTGGTGCATAAAATATTGGGAGCGGCTTCTGCAGAGGAGAATTCAGAGTTGAAAGCAGTGGCTGATTTAGGCCACACCGTGAATGAGAACTTGGTGACTTTAGCTGCTAGTTTGGACCGTACATCTGTTCCTGGTAAGGCAGAGCAAGACATTGAGTTTAATGCAAGCGACGAAGTTGAATTGGGCTTGGGCATCCATAATGAACCAGGAACTAAAATTAAGCCTATTCCCAAATTGGATGATTTGATCAAAGACATGCTTCACAAATTGTTATCCGCAGAGGATAAAGACCGTCATTATGTTGACTTTGATTCAAATGATGAATATGCGCTTCTTGTGAATAATATTGGGGGCACATCCTCATTTGAGTTGTACGCTATCACTGAGCATATCTTACAGAATTTGCCATTGAAGAAGAAGCCAAAGAGAATTTTAGTTAGCGATTTCGTTACATCATTCAATTCACCTGGGTTTTCAATCACACTACTTAACTTGAGTAACATTGACAAGAAAAAGATTGCGTATTCTTCGAAGGATGTTTTACGGTTTTTGGATACTCCAACAAATGCACCAGGCTGGAAACCTAAATTGTACCCCTCAGAAGACTGGGATGATCAACTGGAGAGGTTTGTCGAGTCACCAATGAAACATCAGTCATTGTTGACCTCTGATTTGAAAGTTGACGCAAACTCCTTTGAAAAGCAGTTGAGGAATGGTTTGGAAAATTTACTAAAGGAAGAACCAAAGATTACCCATTATGACACTTTGGTTGGTGATGGTGACTGTGGTGAGACATTGGCCGCGGGTGCTAACTCAATTCTCAAAGCCCTCAAGGAAAATTCACTGTTCAAGGAACATTTGTCGGACCCAATCGCTACACTTTCACGAATTACCGAGTTTGTAGAGGATAGCATGGGTGGAACATCTGGTGGAATATACTCTATTTATTTAACAGCGTTGGTTCAGTATTTGAAACTGGCGGATAAAGTTGACAGTGCAGCAGTTGCAAATGCTTTTTACAAGGCATTGCATGATGGGTTGTTCAAGTATACAAAGGCTAGAGTTGGCGGCAGAACATTGGTTGATACTTTACAACCATTTGTCGATACGTACCACGAGACAAAGGACTTGTCGAAAGCTGTTGAATCTGCACGCAAAGGTTGCGAAGAAACAAAGAATTTAGAAGCTTCATTTGGTAGAGCAAGTTATGTTGACAAAAAGGAGTTTGAAGCTGAAGGCGGAATTCCCGACCCGGGTGCTGTTGGGTTGCTCGCTCTTATACAAGGATTTACTAAGTGATTAGAGTGATTAGGTGTTTTATAATAATATATAATATTATTTGAGTTGCGCCACTATAGTGGTTATGGGTATAGTAGTTATCGCTCACTTTTTCTTTTGCAACCACTATAAAACTCGTGAATGAAGAGAAACAAAACAGGTATGAACTACATGTGTCGACAACTACTATGAATAGCGAAGAGCCTGTGCAGATTGAGCCTGATAATTTTCGTGCTGGAATCATAATTGGGGGCGGTACTTGTGGGTTAGCAGTAGCATCAAGGTTGTGCGAAAACCACCCTGGGTCACTATTCACAGAAGATGAACACCAACGTTTCCATTGGCTAAAGCAAAGAGGACACAAGACAAACAAAGTCAAAAGCAACCAGAGGTTTGATTATGATAAGTTTCACCCAGAGGATCTATTGGTTATTGACGCAAGGGGTGACAAGTTTTTGACACAATGGGACGCTCAATTCAATGCATGCCAGATCCCATATTTGAGATCCCCGATGTTTTTCCACATTGATCCGAGTGACATCGACGGTATGATTAGTTTTGCCCATTTGAATAAACGTGAAAAGGAATTGATGGAGATCACCAATGTCGTAGGTAAAGAATTTTCGAAACATCAGCAAAAGAGGATCAAACAAAAGTTGAAGCTGAATGACGGTATCGTAGATATTAATATGCGTGACTGGAAGGATTACTATCGACCATCGACAAAGTTATTTCATGATTATTGTGCCGAAGTGGTTGCACGGTATGGGTTACAAAACAGTATTGCACAAGACGAAGTTGTGGATATTGAGCACAAATTGATTCAAAGCGGTGAGAATTCAGGCAAAGGGTTTGTTATTCGCACAATGTCGGGTAAAGTATACGGCTGCAAATTTGCAGTTGTTGCGAGTGGTCATAGAGGTAAAATCAATTATCCTCCTTCCATTTGCCCTAACCCACAGTTTCCCCATGGTTCTTGCCACACAACACATTTGTTTTCCAACCAAGTAAAGTTTCTCGATCTGCAATACTTTGCCAATCCCAAACGAAAGAACGTTGTGATTATAGGAGGTGGCTTAACATCTGCACAACTAGCCCATGTTGCATGCCACGATGCAACAGTAGATACTATCTACCTCATATTCCGCTCAGGCATCAAGATCAAGCATTTTGATTTCCATCTTGATTGGGTTGCAAAATACAAAAATGTAAAGAAGTCCAGTTTCTACAATCTAGACACCAATGAATTGAAGTATGAGATGATGAATGATGCAAGAGAAGGTGGCTCGATCAATCCGGAATACTACAAGAAGATAAAGCAACATGTGAAGAATGGTCGCTTGAAATGGTTGACAGAAACGCAAGTTGTTGAACAAGAATGGGAGGAAGACACTTGGAGGTTATTGTTGAAGAATAAGCATGGTGAAGCTACAAGTTTAGAAAAGATTGATTATGTCTACTATGCCACCGGTATTCAAGCTGATATCGAGTCATTACCATTTATGCGTACTATGTTCAATCAAAATCCAATTGATGTTTGTAACGGATACCCTTCGCTTACCGACAACTTACAGTGGAACAAAGAAATACCATTGTACATGGTTGGAAAAAATGCCGCTTTACAAGTAGGTCCTACCTCTGCCAACCTTGATGGAGCCAGATTAGGAGCTGAAAGAATCGGGTGGCATTTGCAGAATATGAAATTGCAGGGAGAATTCGATTGGTCACCAGTGAAAGTCATCACCACTGAAAACACCAGATCGAGCACATTCGATAAACGTTTACAATTGGCAGGTGGACTGATCAACTGGTTTGAGCTTCTCGAGTTTGAAAAAATAAACTAATACAAATATACAAATCAAAATTCATCAACTTCAATACGAAAGTAAATCCTCTGACTCATTCCCATCGTCAACAAAGGAAGGGTCAGATCTTTTCTTCCAAACTCTCTTTACGCGCTTTAACGCAATCAACGCTCCCCCTGATCCAACTCTCGACAGATGTTCGAAAAATACCCGAACAATTTCCTTCTCCTTGTCATCGTTTGGTTCCAAATTTTGACCAGCAATTAAAACAGGCCATTGGAGCATCATAAGTCCATTTTCAGCCTTGTATCTGGAGGATGGTGCAAATGGAATATAGTTGTTGACAAACGCAACCAAATCAATAATATGGTTTGTTAAAACTTGAATCTGTGGCGATGTGTAAGACTCATCAAAACATGTCTGAAGAAGGGTAATCATTGAAGCGGCCATGTACAGCTTATGGCTTACATCAGCCCAGGAAATGACGCTTCTTCCAACATCTTCAACAAGTATACTTCCTGGAGCTGTAGGGTCTTTGACAAAGTCAATTTCTCGTAATGTTTCAAATTTAGCAAATAGCTCCACATATTGTAGAGAATCCTTTGTATTCAATGTACCATTCCTCTTTTTATTCAAAATTTTGATTAACTCACGGAATGCACCATAACAATCGTGATGATACCCACCCATGATATTAAACCCATGATTCAAGATGATCCCAAGATCCTTCAATACTTTAATCTCATAATCGCTACTCAAGTTGAACAATTCATCCATTTCTTCGTCGGTTTGCAATGTCCCCCCTTTCTTTGAACTGATCCCAGCCAACACCTCCAACGTAACAAACCATGCCTTACAAAACACAAACACTTTGGATTGCTTTGTCTTCTTGCTTGAGCATTTCATCAACAAGTCTTTTGCTCCTCGCAAATGAGGGCGCCAATCTTGTTTCGGATCGGCCGCATTTGCAGCAGTCAATAAAAGTACCGTCAACAAGACACTTTCAATCTTTGCAGACAATTTGGTATTGTCAGAGATTGCTGGATGCAACAACTTGACACAGTCATTCAAATACAAGTAATAAAATTCCTCATCTTCAATATTTCTTGTCTTCATAAATCTAGAATGAGCTCCATTTGCCAATACAGCAGCCAAAACATAATCAGTGTTTGCCGCTGTGCTCAACAATAAATCTCTCGCAGAGTTAAAGTAAACATTCTTTTCTTTGTCGAAGGATGCAAATGGCAACACAATGTTTGAAGTATTGTAATAGAACTCTTCTAAATAACTCTGATTCTGAGCATTCTCCAATTTTATAAAATCAACTGGAACATTTTTCTCCAATTTGTCGACAAATGGCATACTGGTCTTGACTTCAGTGGTTTCCTTTTCCTTGGCCTTTTCTTTTGACTCTGGAGTGATATTGTAAAGTATTCCATTGACCATATTTTGGAGATCTGTAGCTAACAAGTTCAAGTCGCTAACTTCAAATAGTTCAACCACATCGTCTCCAAATACAGCAGGTGAGTTCGCATAGGATACATTGTCGTTTTTGGGAATGGGCGGTGAAGAAAGCTGTGGATCAACAGTAGTCTGAAGTACAGCAGGTGTCTGCTCTTTCTGCATTTGAGGCAATTGTTCCTGTTGTTGGACCAGTTGCGTGTTTGAAGCTTCTGATTCAGGTGATTTATTCAACAAGTTTGAAACACCAGTACTACTTGCAGCTCTGTCAATCGGACGCGGTGGTAAATCATACCTTATCTGACTAGGAAACATTGGACCACTCAAAGTTGAGCCTGGTCTGTTTGACACCTGCGGGGGAGGTAGCACAACCGAAAGTGGATCTTGGCGGTAGTAATATTTGAATGGAGTTGAATTGGATCCATTTTGTTGAATAGGCAAAATGCGACTTTGGTACAACCTGGGCAAATTTGGCTGATTAAGCGGTCTCTGTATTGGTGGAAGTTGTGATTGTGGTGCAGGATTATTGAAATTAACCGGCAATTGTTCTTGAGAGTAACCCTCGCGAGGGGCCAGGTGTGATTGAAATGGGGGAGCAAGATGTGGGTTACTATGACCCTCGTTGAATCCTTGTTGATTGGGTTCATGTGTAGTGGGTGTTGGTCTCGAAGCATCCATATTATACAAAAGTTTTCTCCCTGCCATAGGATCTTGATTTGACATTACTGACAATGGATTAGTTGCAATATATGGCACTTTCAGTATCTCGAATACCTTACGGTCTTCTTGCGGCAGCAATGATTTCCCTGATTGTAATTTCTGCTGTTTTTTCAGCACTCTTAGCACCTTCTCTCCCAAAGCTGGATAAGAACATTCCTTTTTCAATCGAAGGCATTGCCAACAAGCAGGTTTTCCTTCATCACATTTGATTTTACGCCTCTTACACTCTCGACAACCGCCTTTGCTATAGATTCGCTTGTTATTGTTGCTGTTGCTGCTGTTGTTATTGTTTAACTGTCGTACGCCCAAGTCCATCACCCCAGCAGACATATCGTTATATTTTTGGTAGATGCAGTCTCAAAGATGTATATTGAAGTAGAATAAGTCCGGATGTATTGCAGTTTTCAATAGTCCCGTTTATACAAGATACAGTTCCAATACTAGAAGGCTATCTTCTGATACAATCTCGAAATCCTGTTTAACAAAAAATTATGGAAAAAAAATTTTTGAAAACGCAATTTCTTCAGCGCCTTTGTTTTTCCGTATATGCAGTAAGTAAAGAGAGCAATGATAGGCGCAAAAACAAAAACTGAGCGAAAAAAAATTAAGGTATTGATATTTAAAAGAGAATGTTAACGAAGAAAAAAAAATAGAAAGAAAAGGGATAGATTTACGCGTCAGGTTTTAAACACAGATAAAGTGAATGAATCATTAATTGAACGCTATTACAATTTCTTGTTTACTTAAGCACTCGTATCATCATCTCTCACTTCAATACCTACCCTGTTGAAACAGCGCGTTGAACGAGGATGGTCGCCGAAAATACGGTATCAGATTTTACAACGGGAAGTGCGGAAACATGAAATTGTAATCCGCTTATTTTCAGAAAAAAAACGTTGAAAATGCTGCGCCTACTTTAATGTCCAAAGTTTAATGTCGGAAGCATAATGCGACACTGCAGGATCGATTCGTTTGACTTCTATTACAGCAAGGATTACCAACACGAAGAACATATGGGATGTCAGTGATAATCATCTTGTATAAAAATATAAGCCACAAGTACAAGAACCATACCTACTCCTTACCATTTATCACTGTTTTTGATTTAACTGACGCGGATAATTGCTCTTATGAATATTACACTAAACTAACAAAGACACAAGCTTATAACTCTCAGAAACTTGTCCAATAAACTAGTGATTCTTCCGAGATATTTCATGGGGACTGTTGTCGTCTATACTCTGTCATCGTCATCTTCATTTGCTGGTAGCTTATATTTTTCTCTACAGCACACTACCTTCTCTCCCGAGTAGAATTACAAAAACAATAATTACGCGGCAAGGTGTGCATAATTTAAGTCAACCTGCATATTTTGCTCTGCGTGGATTTGATCATTCATCTTAGGATTTTATGGAGGTTAAACTCCGTAAATGTATTTCGAACGATCAATCTATCGTTACAATGTAAAACCCTGTGTAAAGTAAAAAAACTGTTTACGAGCATATTAGTCAGATCCTGCATTTTTTTGTTGTTCTTCCTTATTCTTCCTAGATCCATATTGTCTGCTCCGACTTTGTCCTCAAAACACAAAGTATAGAATATTGAAATGAAATTGCAGCCACATACTATTGGGTCTACGGCGATTACACCTAAAGATGATTGTCTCGTTTGTTTGCGGGTTCAGTTTTCAGCTTAAGTTAGTTTCGTGTTCATTTAAGGGTCACGGTTTATACTGTATGGGATATAGTAATTTGCTCGTCACATTTTTTGCTACTCTCCTTCACCCGAATAACTCCAAATCTATTTTCCATTAAGGTTAATTTAGGGTGGATCGTAGTCTCTTTTTGTCATTCATTCTATTTAGATGGCTACTAATTGGTCGAATGGAATTTGGAAGAGCTATATTTTGCAACCAGCGACTATGACCCTACACTAGTAGCCATTTAATTACATCTTGCGGCTTCGTTCAAACGGAAACGTACGGATAGAACGTTTTGAAGCATGCGGTACTTTCTTACTACAAAACACCTCAACGTTAAATTCACTCGTAGTGCATAGTACAAGTTGTGAGTGGAGTTCCACAAACCTTCGAGTAGATTTTTCTTTTTATTCCTTAGAATTCGAAAGATATACCAGGAAACAAACTTAAATTTATATATAAATACAACATCAGTCCATCAAGTTGAAACCAAGTCATATCATGAACAGTCTTTAGCTAACTCACTTTACAATGTTGAAAGCTGCTACTTATTATAGACTTCCACAAGTCACTACACGTTTATGTGTCCCCACAATTCGACTTGTGTCAAGCACAACTACAAAACCGCAAACAATCACCGATCACACACCAACTCATCATGATGACACCAATTTACCATTGAATAAACGAGCAATGGAATCGCCTCATACAGTCCCGCAACGTAATGGGATTCTCGATATTTCAACCAAGATTTACAATGAATCAGACATTGAAAAGCATGATGATGTGAAATTCCTCACCAAACCTGCTTATCCTCACGTTGGCTACACTGAAGCGGGTTGCTACAGAGTCAAGGTTGCTCATAGAAAACCAAGAACTATTGGTGACAAGATTGCCTACCACGGAACTATGTTTTGCCGTTCCTGTTTCGACTTTGTTACTGGTTACAAAGTTCCAAAATCAGGCGAGTCACTTGACAAATACAAAGGAACTAGATATGAAATGACTGAAGGTAAATGGATGACTCGTGTTATCTTTTTGGAGCTGATTGCTGGTGTTCCTGGATCAGTTGCTTCATTTTTGAGAACATTGCATTCATTGAGGTTATTGAAGAGAGACAAGGCTTGGATTGAAACTTTACAAGATGAGGCATACAACGAAAGAATGCATTTACTTACCTTTATCAAGATTGGTCAACCATCATGGTTCACAAAGACAATCATTTACCTTGGTCAAGGTGTCTTTACCAATTTGTTCTTTTTCTGTTACTTGGCCAATCCAAAATACTGTCACAGATTTGTTGGATACTTGGAAGAAGAAGCAGTGAGGACTTATACTCATTTGCTTGACGAATTGGAGGATCCGAACAAGCTCAAGGATTTCCAAAATATGTTGATCCCAACAATCGCCGTCAATTACTGGCCATCTTTGACAGAAGAGTCGAGTTTCAAAGATTTAATTTTAAGAATTCGAGCTGATGAATCAAAGCACAGAGAAGTGAACCATACATTGGCCAACTTGAAGCAAGATGGGGACAGAAACCCATTTGCTTTACATATTGAAGGATTTGATAAACCTCAACCAAACTATGGTTTGGATGTCGTGAAGCCAACGGGTTGGGAGAGGAAGGATTTGTACCTTTAATCTGACAGAAGGGTGGGTTTTTTCAACAGAATTGCTCGCATAAGTTTATAGTATCACTTGAATAGCACTGCTAATGGTTGATTTTTGATCTTTCATTTGTAAATCTAGAATTACACGAAGTGTTTCGGAATTGCATGAATAGTGGTAAAAGCATGTTAGATCTCCTGCATAGTGACAAGCGCAGATCTCCTGTTGTTCTAGATGCTAACTCCGCAATTACAATTTCTATGCGGAAGAGCGAGAGATTATGCAGGAGCTGGTCTCCTTATCAGTGGCAGTAATTCATCAGCTTGATCTCATAGTTACAGGCCTGTAGTCTCAAAGAGTTTGATAAGGAGGTTGGGTTAGCTTTAACCAATTCACAGGCCTCGCGTAGATAAACTTGTTGTTGCCAACAATAGAATTCCTTGTTAATTCTACTATGAGAAAGCAATCTTTTGCTCATAACCGTAGATACTTTATCAAAAGATTGCACAAAGCCCGATAGTGGGATGACTAGCAGCATGGTACTCCTCTCAATCGACTCAGAACGAGTTGAAAAGTTCTATTATCTGCAACTCTTGACGATATTATAAAAGCATCTTAGGCTATATATTTAATAGAGGCCCACGGGATTTGGAATCTAGCAGCAAAAGCAAGGAAGTACTGTTTAGTAAGGCACTGAGGTCTTTCTGGCCTCCCTAAATAACAATCGATAATCGCTCCAATCACAAGTGTAGCACAGATTTGTGTTGCGCTCATTTGTACTAAAGCGGAGACATTTTCGCGTTCAATCAACACATTGCGGACAGAAGTTTGCTCAAGAATTGCAAACATCCGTAATCAAAGTGCGCTAGTCTTCACGTAACTGTTTAGACATGAAACATATCTGAAGTGCAATTTCACAAAGCGTGCCTCACATTGCCCTTTCAGGGAACTTCACCTTGTGGGACGTATTTTGCGATCTTCTTGTGACTCTAGCACTTAAGAATAAGAAGTGCATTTTTTACAACTTAATAAATGTCCATACCACGTACTGGAACCCAATTTACTATGTGGCCATTCCCTAGTGGCTTTGCCAAATAGCCATTTTTTTTGCAACCAAAAGTTTTCTCTTATCCACCTATCCAGATAGCCATTTTTTACCTCTATGGGAAACCAACTCAAATCCCTATTGCTTAAATTCTTACCGTTAATTGAATTGTACAATTCCGAGAGAATAAAATTTTCTTTTTCAAAATTTAAGTAATTGCGCATGCAGCATATGAAATCTATGGCTCAAAATTAGTATCCTTTTGGGCGGATAAACTTCTTTATTGTGCATAACCTTCTCTCCTCTATTGTATACAGTTCAATTGCTATAGCTTCACTAAATTGGGCTATTGTTCTTTTCATCTTTAAAAATACCACATGGAACAAATGGATAACACAAACCACACTTCACAACCAGGGTTTATAATGTAATACTCAAATCGTATGTTGTACTATGGTTAAATAGCTTGGCCTGAATAGTCTATAAATACCCCTATCAGTTTCCTTAATCTCCAACTCAGATCATCTTCCATCAAGTCAATTACTTTCCATTACATTACCCCAGTGAGAATACGATTCAACTGAACATTGCGCAAATTCGAACATTAGCCGTCTCATAAATTTTAATCGCCGGTGTCATTTTTCCACAATACACGACATTGCCCTTCATCACTTTAAAAAAGAATTTTGTAACGGTCTAGACGCAAAAACACACACCACTATGTTGAACATTAACAGTATGGCCAACCATCCATTATTTCCACAGGACCATTTACAACAACAACTGCCACAACTGCCACACTATGCAGATCTTCCCCAAAGTCTCACTCCGTTGTTGAACCATCAACTGTTGTACGGATTTGATGACAACCCTGTCAAAATTGAAGAGTTGAAAAACTCCCCATCACAAACCCAGAAACAACTGCCACGTAACCTGCAGATGCAGTCACAGCTTGATCAGCTTGACCTACTTCAACAAACTCCACAATGTAGATTTCCGCCATCAACAGGTCAAAGTCCGTTATTTGTGACTGAGGAAACCTCAGCAGACCAAGCAGCTCAAGACTCCGAACAAACGGGCCACGATTTACAACTATTCAATAAAAACCATGCTGACTTTGGGGACATGACGTTTCCTGAGCTCAAACCTTTGACTATGCCAGTTACTAGTCCATTCAAGCTTGATTTGGGTGATCCGTTATTACCAGAATTAAAGCCACAACCACCCACACAACCAGCTAAGAAGAGAAAGGAAAGCAGTGGACCCAAAGCAAGACCTGCCTTTGTGATGAAGATTTGGTCAATGGTTAATGACAAATCCAATGATGAGTATATCAGATGGAACGAAGACGGTAAGACTTTTCAAGTATTCAAACGGGAAGATTTTGTGCACAAGATTCTTCCTGCTTATTTCAAGCATCAGAACATGTCAAGTTTTGTTAGACAATTGAATATGTATGGATTTCACAAAGTGCAGGATATAACAAATGGTACATTATACCCAAACGGAGACAAGAGCGGAGGAGATGAGGTATGGCAATTTGAAAATCCAAACTTCATACGTGGTAGAGAAGATTTACTAGATAACATTGTCAGAAACAAGTCAGTAGCACAAGAGGAGTCGCAACAATTAACAGATACTCATAGCTTTGCTAACGGTGATTTGAGTTTGATACTATCAGAATTGAGTCAGATAAAGCAGAATCAAGCAAGATTGAATGAGGAAATTTTGCGTATACGACAAGATAATCAAAATATGTATAATGCAAATTATATCAATAGGGAAAGGACTCAGCAACAAGGTCGCACAATCAACAAGATTCTCAAATTCCTTGCTGCTATATACAATGACTCTACAATCAAGGGACAAACACCATCAGCTGAAAATGGTCAATATTCTGATATACCATACCGTCGTCGTCGTCAACCAGAAGAGGGTCAAAATCCTACATATCAATCCCCATCGTCTGTTTCCTCAGACCAACGTGGATCACAAGATACTCAAGCAGAACAGTTTGTCAGAAGGCCGAGGTTGTTGCTTACAAACAGGCCAAATACAGTTAAGTCCTATTCTTCACCATCTATAGAATCTATCAAAAGGCGTCAATCATCTGTAAACAATGTCAAACATTCTCATCCAGACTCGATGAATGGGGGAGGTTTTGAAAATGGAGCTTCGTATAGTGGCCCTGACATTGACCAACTTGAAAATCAAATTCGAAGCTCTGATCAATCGATTGAGCAAGTACAAGATTGGATAGAAAAGCTTTCACAACAACAACAACAGCAGCAGCACCAACAACAGCAAGCAGAGTCACAGCAAATTCCCTCTTCACTAATGGCTAATGTCAATAGCGACATTCACGTTGGTCCTACCCCACAATTATCAGGCTACCCAGAATACGGTGATGATGACCAGTTCAATGTCGATGATTTCCTAAAAAGCGCAAACACGCCAGGCTCAGTACTGAGTCCAATGCCTTCTTTCGCTGGCGTCAATGGTGGATCTTTCAATGGAAATTCTTATGGTCATACTTTACAATCACCACAGTTGCATAATGATCAATTATCACAGGAACCACGACCACAATCTCAACTGAATGGGAAAAAGAGAACAATTCAGGAAATTTACGATAATTGAGTTTGATTTGTACCATATTTGTGTTCGTCATATATATTATTTTTAGTTCTTTGATGTTAATGAATGATGCATTTTGTTCATTGGTTGTAGGAGTTGAGGGGGTTGGGTTTTTAGATAAAAAGAGAGAAGAGGGGGAGCAAACCTTAAGAATTATTTTTAAATATACTCTTACAAGATAATCACAACAAGTCTTTTTGTGTGGTTGGCAAACGACCCATTTTGAAAGAATCACCTTGCGTTCATTATCATTAATCAATTAAACCAAGACGCCTTAAAGCAGTTGTATTGGTCAAAGCCGCCATGGCTGCCTTTTGCGACGAATTCTTTTTATTCGTATCCACACCAGCACCTAAAACATATCCGTCAACATAACATTTGGTGTAAAATTCTATGGTTTTGTGCTCTGTCTCACATTGTGATACTTCATAATCAATTGAATGTCTAGCCTTTAAAATTGCGTGTAATGTGGTTTTCGCCTGCTTGTCAATATCTTTATGGGATAGGGGAATGTGTGGTATCGGTTCTGTGTATCCATAGTCGTGTTGTGACAGGAAGTTGGGTTTTGGAACTTGCGGTTGCTGGTAGGCTTTAGGTGGTAAAGAACGAGGTAGGTAAGGTGGTTGTTGTCTTGATTGATTTTGGTAGCTTTGTTGTTGTTGTTGGTATTGTTGTTGCTGTGATGGTGGTGGGGGTGGACTCTGTCCGTATCTGGTCATTTGCTGCGATGCTGCAGGATACGGGTCATCTCTTGGTATTTGCCCAGGCAAAGGGTGAACCATATGCGGAGAATGTGTTTTGGGTGGTATCATTTGAGACTGTTCGTAGCTGTAGGCGACTGGGGTGCGATTAGGTCCCGAGTCCATTCCAGGTTCAATCACTCGTGGGGATAAAGTTCCATGGACGTAGCTGGTTCTATTTCTCAAGTAACTATGCTTGACTATGGTAAAAAGTCGGATGATATTATCTTTGTTCTCCATGATATCAATGGCAGCACGATCTCTCGCTTCTTCAAAGCTGGTTGAAGAAATACCTGTTCCAAGAACTTCTCCCTCCACTTCGATCTGAGCTACAAATGGATCTGTTTTAAGTTCAACAGCATCAAATTGGATATTGTCATAGGAAATTTGATTAAAATACGTAATCAGTTTCACCAAAGATTGGAATTCAACAATGGCAACCTTTGCTACTGGATTCGATGTGGCAAATATATCCTTCACCAATGGTTTATATAGTCTGTTCACCCATATCTTTATCTGATCCAATTTGTAATGTTCGACTTGCAAACCAGCAATGTATGCAGCAAAAATACCTCCACATATTTCAAGAGTGGACCCATCATTGGTATCGTCTGACAAGTTGTACTTAACTGGGTCAACTAAATTGTACGCAAATGCAAACTTTGCTAGTAGCTCCAGTGACATCAATCTGTTAAGTATAAGGTTGAGATCTTGTTCGTATAAATTGGGGAACTCATCATCCAAAATTTTTAATAACAAATACTTTAAAAATGCTCTGCCTTGAATAATCAATTTTGCATTATGAGTATTCGTATACCTTTCCGACGTCAGTTCAACATAGTCCACAAGTTGTCGATATGATTTATCAGTGCTAACTCGAAGAAGCAACAATTGATCGATTATTAGTGGTAATGTGGGTGGGTATGAGTAGTACTCGATTGATTTCCAATCAGCTGGGTTGGTGTATTCCTCATTGGTAATCGCCCTGGATTTATCATCAGGGTTTATGTTGATAAATGCAAGAATATCCTGCTTCTGTTTTGCTTCCTCTTGGGCATTTGCTTTGAAATTGATTTCTGTCAATGCCGTCAATACTGGTAGTTTCCCCAGTTCGTACAATTGCTTCAATCGTACTGCAACTTTGGTCTGAGGTAGAAAAATCACACTCTTGAGCTTTTTAATGGCAACAAGCGTCTCTCCTGAGTTTTGTCCTTTGGAATTGATTAGGTTTAGTAGATACATGTATTGCTCCCAATTTGGTGTTGTTTCCATTACTTTCTTGAATGTCGCTTGAAGCTGAGATATATCGGACCTCACACGGGTCAAATCCTCAACCACCGTGAGTAATGACTTATGCTCCGCCGCCATAGCTCAGTACGCCTTTGATGTGATGGACTTTTGGGAGTGTTTTCCAGTGTGGGAGACTGTAAATAGAGTTCAATTTTTTTCCAAGTCAAATGTCGCAAACACAAAGAAGTTAAAAGTGAGGTTTGGAGATAACACCCAGTGAAAAGAGGAGTACCAAGCTCTTCATGTGGTTGAAAAGTTGTGGGCTTTTCTCAATTCAAAGTATGTTTGCTTGAGTGTGAACAACCTAATGGGTAAGAAATTTCGTACGGTGCTCTCAACCTTTGACAACAAGTAATATGCCCCTGGAGGCGTATACAATGAACCTATGGCATTACCTCTAACACCACCAGTAGCTACTTATCGATTAATGGTGATCAACTTCAACTTAGTGAAAGGCAGCGAACCAGCCGATGCTGTTAAAATAAGGAAACAATCTTAAGAACACAAAACGAAAAGAACATTGTAAAATATACGAGAGTTCTAGATTTGCATTGATTTCGGCCAATGAAGCTATATTGTTAGATTCGAGTATTCAAATGAAAGCCAAAAAGACCAGAGACCTAGAAACAAAGCTAATGCAGCTACAAAAATAATGAGCCTTTAGACTATTTATGCACCTTCATTTCTGACGCAGATTTCGCACCCCTTTCAGCGCGCATCTGAGGAACTGCGATATGGATTTGCAACTTTTGCCTGAACAAACTGCTTTGAATAACAAGAAGTTGGAAGGGGCCCATAAAAATGCTTCCACTTACACCAACCCCCAAAAAACCCAACTTTCTTCCAAATAGTATTACCAAACAAACTAAATACGAATACATGTTTGACGTGTTAGTCTGCCTCCTCTGGATCTAATTTAGGTAGTGTCTTACACAAAATCAAGTGACACCATTTTCTGTACTATTTTACACGACCAAATAAAAACACGTTAAAAACTTTTTTGTATTTTCCCTCTCTCTTTGTTTTCAAACCCAATTTTGAGATTCTAACCCAAACTTAGAAGATCTAGATCACTTGCTTGTATACATTATACAATCCCACATTCAACTAGAACTACTTCCTCATAACAGAAAGTACCAGATACTTTAATCTCCTTGGTGAAATTTCATACCCCTTAGCTCCTTTCTTCGCTAGTCAAAACCTAACATATTCTCCCAACCCACTAAATTATCGTCATGGGATTCAGGATATCTAATCTTACGGGCGATCCATTTGCCATGGCCACCATTTCATTTGGGTTGATGGCATGGATAGTATCACTTGGAGGTGCAGCTGCATCTTTACAAAACGAATTTCCTCATTTCACATGGTGGGGTATTGCTTATCAAATTGTCATAATTTTCATCATATTCTTGTTGTATGCTAATAACAATATTGAACTTTATAAATTCACTTTGGTGGGTTTAGTCAGTATTGCATTTATTTACAGTACAAACTCAACCAATAATTTGATTTATAATTCAGATTCATCAGGTAATTTGTGTTGTGCTGCAGGTTGTATCTTGCTGAGTATTTTGAATTTGATTTGGATATTATATTTTGGGGGACATCCGGAATCACCTACAAATCAATTTATTGATAGTTTTAGCTACAGAAACCATGCTCATGAGCAATTGGGTCGTTCACCAGCTCTTAAGAATGAATCGTATGAAGATGATCTTGGACAAACTCAAGAATTCAAAAGATTTGGTTCGAGCACCAATTTACCATCAACTACTTCCAGGCGTTTGTCTAATCAAGGCTCTACCCATATGCTCAGTGAGAATAACAATAGGTTATCATCACAACCAACTAGTGGTTCTTTGCGCCCGCATCAAGCAATGAGCTCTGCTGCTCTTGCACCAAACCAAGTCGGTACATACAACAGTAGCAATGGAACTCGTGACTTGCTTAGTACCAAACCAACACCCTACTATAATGACTCGTCCACTGGTACAGGTACCGGAACTGGAACGGGAACTGGAACGGGAACGGGAACTGGTACTGGAACGGGAACGGGAACTGGTACTGGAACTGGTACAGGAACAGGAACAGGAATCACATTTAGATACAAGGCAAAGGCATTGTACAGCTATGATGCCAATCCAGATGATATCAATGAGATTAGTTTTGTTAAAGACGAGATTTTAGAGGTTGACGATATAGACGGTAAGTGGTGGCAGGCAAGAAGAGTCAATGGACAAGTTGGTATTTGTCCATCGAACTATGTCAAGTTGATTGACACTTGATGGTGACACACCTATATTCTTTTCGTTTTGTACTATTAGTTCCTTTTTTACAAAGGTCAAATTGAATTCTATTATGAAACTTCTATTTCTCTAACTACTCTTACCACCTTTTTATATAATCACGATAAACATTCTTTGCGATCCAGGCAATTGTGTGTCTACCTGAAATCAACGGACCAATTCCAATAATGAGCAAGGTAGCGTATAACCAGATCAATCCAACAGTAATATACCCCTTAAAGTAAGCCCTACTGAAAATCCAATCACGGTACAAAGGCAATGGCCACAATACCCATGTGATCAACAATATGAATATAGCTGCACCGGTTGCAATTTTGATCCAAAAATCTAATTGTTTCTGTGTCAATTGTTTAACACCGGCTATAGTATTTTGCGATTCCAAGTTGTTTGAAGACGACGCTTGATCAGAATCAACATTGACCTCAATTTCGTTTTTACCACGATCATCACCTTCAATAGTGTCACCTTTGTCGGAATTTATAATTTCATCCTTTTCATTTACATCATCTGAGTTTTCACTTGACACATCTTCGTCAACTAAAAGATGAGCTTGTTGCAACACCTGCCAATCAAATTTCTGTGGATAAACCAATGAGATAACGACACTAGCAATTCCAGGCAAGAATAAAGCTGTCAAAGCACCATACAATGCAGGCAATTGACCGCCTAAGGTAGTAATGTTTACGGCACCATCTAATTTGTAAGCGGTAGTAGTCCACACAATAAAACCAAACACAATACCCAAAATTGGTGAAATAAAAGCAGCATACCAGTTTTGACGATTCCAGGTGATAGATAAAATCAAAGGAATAACACCAGGACAAATTATCAATGGGTAGAAGTAACCAAACCAAGTCATGTTAACACCAACATAGTGCAACATAATTGAGAACCCAGCTGCCCCAAAAGTGAAAATAATACATCCAATATGAGACACAAGAATCAATGATTTGTTATGGGCATCGGTGTTAATATATTTCTTATAAATATCAAACGTGAGGATTGATGATACTGAAACCATTTGGGCCGATACAGTTGATGTTACGGCAAGGTATACAATCAACAACAACCCACCAACGGCACCTTTACCCAATGTAGCCATCAATGCATAAGGTAATGCAAATCCAGAATCAACTTCATATTGGGTCATTTTACGTGGATATGTGGGAAACTTGGGAGAACTTTCCAATACAATCGCTGCTCCTCCAATAATAGCTCCCAAGGGCCAAACATTGGATGCAATCAAAGCAGAAGCAGTTAAATAAGCAGGGACAGTTGCTCTTGGTGATGCTGAAAATGTTTTTTGCCAGAATGAACTGTCCATAACTGACAAGCCAAAATTACCAGCAGTTAAAATTAATCCAAAAAGAATAGCCCCTTGAGATTTACCTGTAATGACACTGTTTTCATAATTACCTGGGATTTCTCTAGTTCCACCAAAGTTTGCCAATGCATCATATAATGCATCCAATCCACCGACATTGGTCAAAACAGCAGTGTTCAAATAACACAACACAATCAACAAGATCAATGTGTGAGCAAAGTCAGTCAAGAATGTAGCTTTCAATCCACCATATATGGAATAACACAAGACGGAAAAGATTGTCAAGATTGTAGCAGCAACAATGTGTAAATTACCAGCAATTATTGAAATAGCACCAGCTGCCCCTAAAATCATACTTGAACAAGACAACAAGTTGTTGGTAAGACAAAGGAACATGTACAAGATATGTGCTGCTTTACCATATCTCAATTCAATTATCTCCAATGACGTGTGAGCTTTAGGGATCTTCTTCTTGGCATGAATACCAACCATTGCCATAACTGCAATTTGCACAGCAAGACCAGACATGTAATAATAAGAACTTTGAATACCATAATTATAAACCATAGTGGTACACCAAAGTAATTCGGTAGCCCAACTCCAACTTGAATAAACAGCTGAGGCACTAAGCAAAGTTCCAACTGATCTATTTGCCACTGAGAAAGTTTCAGTACTGGTGTTATCTTCTCTTAAGTATTTTCTCAAGAAGAAAGTAACAAGAATCATACCAAGGGCAAAACCACCACCAACACCAACAAGAACTCCATAACCAGAAGCTTGGTTTAATAGTTGAACTGCTGTATCTGAAGCCATACCGGAATCTTTTGCAATTTCAAAGCTTTATTATCTCTCCTTATCGCCAGCGATACGTTTTAGACAACTAACGGTTTTCCAGTAAATAATCTAAAAAGATTAACTTCACTTGCATAAAAAGGCAAAAGATCAGGAGATTTTGGATACTCTTTATATAGTGAAAATCCCAATTGCATTGTTCTTATGCAACTTCTGCAACCTTCTCTTCCTTGTATTCCTCATCCTTCGTATTTCGTGCATTATTTCACACACAAATTAGGCGATATGTAAAACCACAAAAACAGTATGGATGTACCCCATGTGAAACTTCCCAAAACTAAGATAATGGCAAGATTTTTGCCGACACTCGATGTGGGTTATGCACATGGGTCGGAATTTACATTGTGTGGATGATGATACAATATATTCCTCTTATTGTGTAAATTGTGGGCGTAAGTGCTTTTTCCCTCGTGCAAAAACGGTTGCAAAAAACTGTGGCTCCCACACAAAATGTGGATACGAGATAAAGCGTGAGAACAAAGAACAAAAAGTATTGCAAAGCTTTTTATTTTAACCACTTGCCACTTCGGCTGATAGGTTTACCACCCGAGCCATATCCATAATAAGAAACTTTATTAATACACACATTGCGATTCGTTACTTTCTAATCATTGCAGCCACAATGAACCCGCAGATGGAGCAGATAACCCCTGCAGTATATCTATATGAGTTTGTGAAAATGAATAATTACGTATTGATGGTGACGCAATACATGAGCAATATCGTACCTGTGAGTTTATTTCAGTTTATCCCCCAGGTTAATCTGCAACGAACAGCCCTCCAAAGTCAAATACAAGACTGACATCGAACGAGCTTTTTTATGCTTTAGTCTGTTCCCTCCATACCCGAATTGCAAAGGCTCGCAGAGTCCTTAGCAATCCTTGCTTAAGCTAATCTTGAACCTAGGTCTTTATTGTTAGCAAAACGATGCAATCTTTTTCGCTTAACTAAGCACACAAACAAAATCTGTTTACACTCAACAACTGTGGCTTTAATTGATAACGTATTTCACTTACTTTGCCAAGTTTTGTAAAAGTTTACTAATTGATTGCAGATCTGTTATCAGTTAATGAGTCAACAGGAAAGTTAGCAGGTGATGTTACAATCCTAGTTTTATCTTGCATCATGATCAGAATCCAAATTATAGTGACCACCGTTTCAATTAACTACAGTAAGATTAATCTATTTTATACGGATGCTAATTTTCCCTTCTTAAGATAAACTCATGATGGCGCACGTTTTACTTGAGTGTTGCTTTTTTAGTTTTGATTACAAACTCAAACTTTTGTAATGAAAATTTTGCATGAAAATTGGTCCAACATATCAACATCATTTACTTTATTAGATGGGAAACTTTTGTAGAAAAACAATATCCAATGATCCCCTTTCAGCCCGTGAAACGAACCTAGATACAACATAACCACTGCGTGAATGAGTAACAGTGAACAAAGTCGGACCAGTCTCATGTACTTGTAAGCTTCTTAATTGGTCTTTACTACCCCGATCTGATAGGTGATTTTGGTCACCTATGACCCAACAGTTCATTAGGCAACTAAAGAGCTCTCTGTAGCTTAAAGCATGTTCATATGGAGTAGTTATCATTATATTCCCCTCAAGGCTAATTTGAATTGTTTCGATTACGTCATGTCGCATAATACAGCATGAACCGGAGAAATTTAAAAGGCCTGCAAAAGTATTTATGCCAATGAAGTCATTGCAAAATTCACTTTCTTGTTGCAACGCCTCCCCCTGTTCGTTTCTTCTCGCAATATTCTTCCGGGGCAATTGTGTACGCTTTGTGGTACCAGATTATGCATCTATTCTTAATAGAGAGAGTTGCAAACATAAATTTTGCTAAGAAAACAGGGCTAGAGAGCAAGATAGTAGCGGTCGTTACAGAAGAGACTAAGCCTACCACGCTTTATGAAATCTATCAATTGTGTACCTTCTTGAAGGCTTTGCTTGATGGTTATAAGCCTTGCAAGGGGGAAAAATACAAACTGTACCAATGTACACTACCATTCAAGATGTAATTTCTATTTTTGTCGTGTTTATTTATAAATTGGGATAATTTTAGTATTGTGTATTGAATCAAATATTATGTTTCATAAAATCCACACGAGAAATTTTTTTAGTTCGATAGTACGTGTGGGAGAGACCACACCCAACATTATTTGACAACCCCCTTTTTTTATTGATCAACTAAGCTACTCACTTCCCACTGAGATAACCTGGACTAAATACGCAGATTGAACTCACTCGTTTCAGCTAGTACCCACTGTATATTTAATCTGCATCGAGAATCGTCACAAAACTCAGCCTTGTTTCAACTCAGTATTTACATCACCTATTGATCTTCATCACTTTCAATCATTTTAAACTATAACAGCAACTATCAAGCATGCAAAGAGCTATCAGTCGTCATGATACTTATTATTCCAGACGGCATCCATATCCTGCGGAGGAACTGAGTGACGATAGTTTTGATCAGTTGCAAACTCCACAAGTCAACTCAAATAACTCCTCACATCCGTATCGCAGCTCTCTGTCTCAACTTCCACTCCTAAATATTAACGAAGGTCTGCAACATTCACTCCCTTTACCACCGGTGCCACCACATAGCTTTTCACAACGTGATGGCAGTCTACAAACTCATCCTTATCAATCACTGCTGCGAACACTACTAGATACTAACGCCCCATCAAAACTCGAAAAACAGGAATCAAGCCAAACTAATGATTATGAGTTGTCTGACTTTTCGAGACAGCCTACAGAACGACAGCAGGATTATTATGGTAACTATCGAAACCCATTCATTGAAAATGCCTACCACCAAAGCTCCACTGATTTGCCAGAACGTTCAGCAACAAATCCATTTGAGGTTAATGATGAGGATATGCAAGAACCACATCATAAGAGGAAAGAACCGGAATCTGATTTGGAGAAAAAGATGAGGCGTAATGAGAGAAATCGACTTCGTACGCTTCGAAGCAAGCCACGATTCCATTATACTAAGCTACCTTACTTTACCATGATTGTCACACTAATACAGGTTATCGTGTTTATCGTTGAACTAATAAAAATGGCAATTCTTACTGGGTCCGGATTTCAAACCAAACCATATTTCAATCCAATGTTGGGTCCATCGACATACTTATTTATAAACATGGGAGCACGTTATATTCCTTGTATGCATCGAATCAAGGGAGTCACTGATGATACATCAATTCTTTTTCCATGTGCAAACTCAACATCAGAAGATACTTTTACTTGTTCATTGAGCGATTTATGTGGATTATCAGGATTACCAACGTACGATGACGGAGAGAAATATGCACCTAATCAATGGTATAGAATTTTTATTCCTATTTTCCTACATGCCGGGTTTCTTCACATCATATTCAATTTGTTGTTGCAATTAACAATGGGTGCTTCGATTGAGAGAAATATTGGGATCTTAAAGTACGCAATCATTTATATCGCCAGTGGGATTTCTGGATTCCTTCTTGGTGCCAACTTTACACCCCAAGGGATAGCCTCAACTGGAGCTTCAGGTGCTCTTTTTGGTATAGTGGCTACAAACATAATCTTATTTATATACACGGGGAGAAAAAATACGAACATGTATGGAACTACCCATTACAAACTATTTATATTTTTCATGATATGTGAAATTGTCATATCTTTAGTACTAGGATTACTTCCAGGACTAGACAATTTTAGTCACTTGGGTGGCTTTGCTATGGGAATACTTACTGCAGTGTTGCTACTAAAAGATCCCTTTTGGGTGTACAAAGATGGAATCATCACGTACACTCGAGACCCAACCACATGGCAACAGTTTGTCAATAATTGGAATCCCATGTATGCTTATGAAGACAAGTTGCAAGTTCCCTTTTTGCTTTGGTGCGGAGCTAGAGTTGTTGCTTTGGCTTTGATCATTGTTTATTTTGCTCTTCTTTGCAAGAACTTTTTCAATGATAATTATGATCTGTCTGAAAACTGCAAATGGTGCAAGTATTTCAATTGTATTCCGGTTAAAGGATGGTGTGATATTGGTGAAGTTACAGTTACTTCGGGTACGTCGACTCCTACAGGATCGGCATCAGCCCATCAAACAACGATCCCAACAGAAGTATACTCAACAGCAGTGTATACGACATCTGTTCCTCAGACTACCGCGGGCAGTAGTAACAGTGAGGGTTCTAATGGTGAGTTTAAACGACAAGTTGAAGCATTTGAAGTGCCCATTGAGCCAGATAGTGCGAGAAGAGTAGCTTCCAATGACTTTAAACAGCAGGTTGGAGTCGGAGTTGGGTTGTATTTTACACTTTTGCTCTTCACTGTTGCCTTTATGAAGAAAAAGAAGATTATTTAGGTAATAGAGCTTTTAATGAATAATGACCAAAATGGAGTATTTCTGTAGTGTCGCGACAAAAAGGTTATGTCGTAAAATAGTTTTTCAACTTTTTTGTTTGTCACCAAAATTTTTTCGTCTTCATTAAAACATCAAGCATTACCATCGTTAGACTAACACCCACACATGCTCGCGAAACGTATCCTCACATCAAGTCGATCCTTAACCACATCCACTGTGTCCAGGTCCTGGTTTGGTGACTTATTTGGCAACAAGAAATCGAAAATCACCAGTCAACAAAAACGATCTGATATAATAGAGAAACAGGATGATTATATAAATAAAGAAATTACCAAAATCACTCATTTAACTCGTGAAAATTCACCTCAATATTTGGAAAAGAAACAAAACAATAAGGTCAAACAGGAGTTTAAAGTACGTGATTGGAAAAATGTCAAGTTTTTACATGCAAAAGATTTGGAAGGGTTTTATGATAATAAAGTTAAATTGCAAAGCGTTGTAAATCAAAGTTATAGAGATGCGACTGGAACTGAAATTGGATTTGATGATTATAATAGCATCGATTTACATGATTTGAAATTGAGATTCGAAGTTGTAAAGCAATTACAATCGAATTTGGGATTTGAACTCAATGATTACGTGATCAGTAGTAACCATGATTTGCTCTCATTATATTATGAAGTTGAAAAAGTCGTTAATAAGAGATGGAGTAGTGAGAGGAACCCTAATGCTATTGTATTGAGACAAAGAGACTTCACTGCCAAGAATGTATACCTTAATGAATCAAGAGACGAATACGAGAAGCAAAAGGAGTTTTCAAAATTATTAAAAGAGGTGGAGAAATTAGAGCAACAGTGAGAACAAAAGGCTTAATAGTTTAAACTTAATAGATGTAAATAGCAGGACAAGAAACCTTTTTTGGAATTTTGATCAATTTTGAGAGACAGTAGCAACTGGTGGTGGTTGTGGCAACTCTTTCAACAACACAGTTGAAATTGTGTTTTGAACTTGTGGCTCTTTACCTCTAATGGCATCCTCTTCCAACTGTAAAGTTTTGTAATAACTCCACTTGAATAAAATTGACATGATGCTTAAAAATCCGAAATCGGGCCATAAGACATCAGGGAATTCAATAGTGCAATCTGTATTGCATTGCCACAATAAGAAATCGCTTAATCTAGTATGACCACTAGTACGAATCAAGATATCTAACGGAGGCACATCGTCACCAAAGTAAAAATTTGACTCAATAACTTTGGTGTCAATTTCTTCACGACTTTGGATCTTTCCTTCAATCCTTTTTTTCGCAACTGATCTGACAGCATGAGTGATTTCATCCCTTGCGGTGTAAGGGAAACAAACATTGAGAATTTTCTTAGACGACTTGCTTTTAGTAACCTCTTCAATGTATTCCAAATCTTTCAAAATATCTGGTGGTATGAACCCTCTGTTGCCAATGATCCTAATTCTAACCTTGTTATATCTAGCATATGAATCTTCATAGTCGGAGATCATTTTCAATTTATCACGAAGTAAGCCAAATAATGTATCAACCTCTTCTTTAGTTCGATTAAAATTCTCCAAGGAGAAAGCATAGATCGTAACTTGTTCAATTCCAACTTTGTAACAACATTCAAGAACCTAATGAGAGTTAGTAACGATGTAAACAACATGTATTAGTTGGGCTCCGTAGCATACCTTGACCAAGGCATTTGCTCCCGCAAAATGACCCTCTTTTAAGGGTAACCTATGCTTTTTGGCATAAGTTCGATTACCATCCATGATCATTGCAACGTGTTTGGGAACAGGCCCAGTTCTAACAATTGAAATCACATAATCTTCAAAGAATCCAATGATGTAGCCAATCAATGGGAATTTCAACACAAATGCAACAATCGAGTTGATTGAAAATGATTGGGAATATGCTCTCATACCTCGTCGACTGGACTGAAGTGGCTGAATCAATAACTGTGGTAAGCTAGATCAAGTATGTGGTATTTGAAATGTGTTGCAAAAAAATTCCCACCCCTTTAATGTGTATGTGTGTGTGTGTACCCCCTCTCTATTTCTCCTCTCCTATTAAGTTGTATGACTTGATTACTTTCTTTACTTCTGTTTTCTTATATTCCTTTTGTCTAGCTTCTTCAATCTTATTCAAGTATCCCATGTATACCACTACTTCAGCTACCAATACCAACAATCCAAAAAACACCGTCAACAATACACGATAACTA
This sequence comes from Candida orthopsilosis Co 90-125, assembly GCF_000315875.1. Taxonomy (NCBI): domain Eukaryota; kingdom Fungi; phylum Ascomycota; class Pichiomycetes; order Serinales; family Debaryomycetaceae; genus Lodderomyces; species Lodderomyces orthopsilosis. The sequence continues at coordinate 235,971 of NC_018301.1, forward strand.
TCTCTCAATCTCCAACTAGACGCTGTCCAATACCACACAGCATATGATACACTACCAACACTAATGAAAACATTGACAATGGTTGTCAATTGATTTTTCAATTCCTTGTGAGCTTGAACTGGCGATACGTATTCTTGATTGGTGGTATCATACAACGTGGTGTGTTCAGGTGCGGGATTTATCAACTTCTTGTACTCCGATTCTTGTGCTTCGAGACGTAGTCTCTCCATCATCTGCAAGAACTCTTTGGTTTTTGGTTGTTTATAAGTCTCATACAGTGGTATATGTAGCTTTGTTTGCCTGATCAATGACAATAATGATGGTGTGGGATGGCATGCTTGGTAAAAGTTTACTAACTCTCGGTGACTTATGTATTCCAGCAGAATTAGTTTCTCCTTTGCATTTGGGCTAAACAGGGATTCTGCAATGGTCTTTTTTAGCCTATCGGTAAGTTCAAATAATGTCATTGGAATTAGTTTTGTTAAATTATACTGAATAAATCGAAATACAAGAATTTTTTCGAACGATTTTCGAGATTCAGTAGCACTCAGTTATATCCCTTTATGACCTGGTAAACGTGCGTACTGTAGTCTCACCACTTTGATAACACTTATATACTGTTATGAAATAGAATTCGTCCTTGCCTCAATACTCTCTTGAATTGGGCAGGTGTCACGTATGGGAAATTTTGGGTGGTTTAATCAATTTCGCTGAGAATTATTCACAATGTTGCCATCTGCCATGAGCCACAAATGGTGATACTTGTTGAATGAAAGAGGCTTATTCTTTCTAAACACTGTCAATTACCTGTGGTGGAGAGGAAGGGTCTTCTGAAGTACCACCTTTTTGCGCCGTTCGTTACTGTATTAAGGCCCTCACATATGTACGTTATTCTCATGTTTGTGTAACTATTTTTAAATTACCAAATTGGGACTGATCTCATAACAAAGAACACACACGTAGATTTCCTTCTCATCTTACCAATCACCACTAGTGGCAAATACACCATTACTACCAGTTATTGTGAATTCACTAATTAGGTAGCGGCCCAACGTCTAGATACACGTATACCATACCTACCTAATCTACCGTGAAGATTCATGTTTACAATGCTGTCACATAACTTATCACCACAAAAATCATCCCCATCATTAACTACCACATCCACCAATTACCACCAACTGGATTTAAGAAAAAGACAATCAAAGAGAGATGAAGCTATTAGGAGAAGAATTGAACATGACTTAAGTAAAAAGAAGAAAAATGGTAGTAGAATTACGAGACATAAAAAGGCAATTCCTGGCACTGTATTATCTTTAAAACCAAGTGATCCCATTATTTGCAAAACCACAGCTACAGTTCACGAAGTTTCTCAAATGATGACTGCGACGCGTGAAAACTGCGTATTGGTTGTTAATGATATTGGCGAACTTTTGGGGATTTTCACCGCCAAAGATTTGGCATTTCGTATTGTTGGATCAGGGTTAACGGCAAATTCAGTCACTATCGACCAAATCATGACTGCAGATCCAATTTGTGCAAATGCAAACAATCCTGCATCTGAGGCGTTGAATTTAATGGTGGAAAGAGGGTTTAGACATTTGCCAGTATTGGACAATGATAACCAAATTGTTGGGGTCTTGGATATCACCAAATGTTATGCACAACAAATGGAAAAATTGGAAAGAATGCATGCTCAGTCAAAAACATTGTATGACGCATGGAACTCAGTGCACAATGAAATTGGAGTACAAGATCAGCCTCAACATGTTTTCCAATACTTTGAAACATTAAAAAGCAAAATGAATGGACCTACTTTGGACAATGTTCTTGATGAAACCACGGAGCCGATATATGTTAGTGTTAAAACATCGGTTTATGAGGCTACCGTATTAATGAAGGAAAATAAAACGACTGCAGTTTTGGTAAAAGATACTAATCAAGAAGTTACGGGTATATTCACTTCGAAAGATGTTGTTTTGAGAGTTATAGCAGCTGGATTAGATCCTAAAAACTGTTCTGTGGTGAGGGTAATGACATCACATCCTGATGTTGCTTATGCTAGCTTACCAATTCAGCAAGCTTTGAGGAAGATGTTTGATGGTCATTATTTGAACTTACCTGTCGTTAACAATGAGGATGATATAATTGGTATGGTAGATGTCTTGAAGCTAACCTATGCAACTTTGACACAGATTAAACAATTGGAAGCCAAAGATTTACCGCTGTCGCTTGATGTACCTGAACAGGGCAACGAAGGTCCTGCTTGGAACAAATTCTGGACATCTTTAGACGACAATGAATCAGTGCATTCAGATTCCTTGATGGAGGAAAGCGCAGCAGCCAATGCCCCAGATGTGACTCCATCCGAGTTTCAGTCGTTCAATGTCGATATCAAACCATCTGATTCAATATCACACGTTGATGAATCTCCAACTAAGGGCTCAACGGCAGCTGGAAGTTTGGCCCACAGTGTTCAAGATGATTCCCCATACATTTTCAAATTCAAGTCACCGGCTATAGAAGGCAGAGTACACCGTATTACTTTAAAACCAAGTGACGGTATTCTTTTATTGAGAAAATTGATCAATTCAAAGTTAAACGACAAGGATTTTATAAAGTTGAATGTATCTAAGCCCAGTGATAATGAAGACGAGCCAGCGTCCTCCAACAACGGAGTTGCTATAAGTTATATTGACGATGAGGGTGATGTCGTGTCTATTACCACAGATAATGACTTGACTGAATGCGTTCGTATAAACCACAGATTAGGTAATGAAAAGGCTGATTTGTATTTACACAATCCTCATCAACATCCATCAGTTGATGAAATCAAACCCATCAAGAGAGGGACCAAGCAAGAACCATTTGTATCTGGCATTGCCAATGAGGTGTTGGTTCCTGGTGTACTAGCTGTACTTGCGTCATCCATCATCATTGGTATCGCGTTAAGTAGGAAGTAGTATATAGAGATTTCCGACGGAATAAAGCCACGGAATTATGCGCAAAAAGAAAGAAATAAATTTCTGCTTATCTAAGCAATCAGTACCAAATGAAATTTGAGAAATTTCAAAGAACATTTGACTCATCACCATCAATTCTATCGAACAACAGAAATGACCACTGCCACGTCAACTATCGTAGGAGCATTAGCATGTCAAAAGAACTCGTTTCTTAAAACGTTAAACACAAAAGTCGTTTCTAGCTATGAATTTATTCCGCCATCAACAGCAAAAGAGAAACAAAACAAGAACAAGAATGCACCAAAGGAATTGAAATATGGTGTTGAATTTGAAGATACGGTTTTATTTCCTGAAGGTGGTGGTCAACCATTTGACAAAGGTACCATTACCATTCTCAACAATGGGGCATCTTCTGAATCCAAGACTGTGGAAGTTAATGCCATACTTCGAGACAAGTTGAAAGCCGTTCATATTATTGACGAACCACTAGAACCAGGCACTCAAGTCAAACTTCAAGTCGATTGGGATCGCAGATTGGACATAATGCAACAACACACGGGACAACACTTGCTTTCCGCGGTGTTTGACACTTTGAAACTTGATACTTTATCGTGGTCAATGGGAGATGTTATCAATTATATTGAATTACCAGAAAAAGTATCTGATGAAGTAGTTCAGCAAGTGCAACAACAAGTCAATCAACTCATATTTGAAGCACACCCTATTCATGTAGTGACTCGTGATGATCATGGAGTTGAAATTGACACCAGTCATCTACCAGAGGACTATGATCAAAGTAAAGGGGTTGTACGTATAGTCAAGATTGGCGATGACATTGACTCTAATCCATGTTGTGGTACACATTTATCCAATACTGCACAGATTGGATCCATTGTGCTATTGAATCAAACTTCAATTCGTGGTGGCCATTCTCGTTTATGTTTTACTTGCGGATCACGGGTAACCAAGATTGCAGGTGAATATTTTGATATTTTGAAGACAGTCTCAGGAACCCAATTATCTTGTCAGATAGATGACGTGGTTACAAAAGTTGATCAATTGAATACCAATTATAGAAAAGCCAATTCCACGATTGCCAATTTAACTAAAGAATTGGCCAACTTGAGAGCAACTGAAATTTTCAATAAGTTGAAAGGCACTGATGACGGAGTTGCTTATGTATATCGTGAAGAAAATAATCCGGATTACTTGACAACTGTGCAAAAAGAACTTGCAACATTGATCAATGGAAATAAAGACAGTGGAGTAGATATCACCAATAAACATACTCTTGTCTTGATCAATGGTAACCAAACATCCAACGGTGGTATGGTTAAAATATCAGGACCTAAAACTAATGATATTGCCACCGAATTGAAGCAAAAGATTACCAATTTGAAAGGTGGTGGAAAAGGATTATTTCAAGGTAAGATCACTAAATATGAAAAAGGTGAGATTGAATCAGTATTATCCTATTTGGACTCATTATAGATAGATAAACATTTACAAACACATATATATATACAAGAAAGTTATATTTATTCTAACGTTTAACCCAAGTAGGTGATTTTCTAGCCTTGACCTTACCTGGTTTCTTTCTTTCAACAACTCTTGCATCACTAGTCATCAATCCAGCTTTAGATAATCTTGGTTTCAACAATGGGTTAAACACAACAAGAGCTTTAGCTATAGCATACATGACAGCTTCACTTTGGCCAGTATATCCACCACCGCTAACTTCTGCAAAGACATTGTATTGACCTTCTTGTTCAACAACTTGGAATGGATAAACTAAATTCTTTCTTGCGTAAACATTCGTAAAATATTCCACTGCACTTTTGCCATTGACCAAGATTGACCCATCTCCTTTAACAAGGTAAATCCTGGCCAATGAAGCTTTTCTTTTAGCTTGAGTTTTAGCTCGACCAAATTCATCCAACTGTTTAATTTTTTTACTCAAGGCTGTCTTGTTTATTGATGTGGAGTAGTAACTATCCAAAGTATTGATCACCTCAATAGGCATCAATTGGGAATCAATAACTCTCAAACGATTCAAACTGGATATTAAATCTCGATAATGGATTTTCTTGACTCTAGTTCCCGATTGAGTACGTTCTTTATAAGCTTCATAACCCAAGAATTTTCTGCTTTGTAATTCATCGTCGCTTAATGGTTTAGTTGGCAAGTATTGATATTTACGCAACAACAGCCTCAAGTGATTCATATTGTTTTCATGAATTGGGTTGCCTCCATAAAAAGTCATCAAGGTTGGAGTAGTACGTATTCTATTTAGTTCAGACATGGTCAAGTTCTCAGTCACTTGATGAGGTGAGTAGGACTGAGTAGGTCTGTTACTTCTACCGAATGAATTGGTACGTGGAAGTTGTTCATCAAAGGTGAGATTGTCGCTTGATCCAGTAGTGGTTGTGGTTGTAACAATTATTTCTTCACAGGCAATGGATGTGTGACTAAAGCACCTCTTGCTTAAACGTAGGCTCAACCTATTAAGCTGGGATATCAACGATCTGGACATGGCTGGTGGTTGTCCTCGTTGTGGTATTGCTAAGTGTCTTGGGACCTTTTGAAAAACTTTTTCCATTTCGATTCAAAATTGAAATTGTTTGCACGTGATCATTGTCACGTGAGTTTGAAGAAGTGTATACAATTTTAGGCAGTAAAAATCTCTACACTCCACCAGGTCTGATTTCAAGCCTCATACACATATTGCGGAATTTATACAGTGTTGTGTTCAATTATCATTAGATATATAATACATCATTAAAATTATAAACAGAAATGAATTGAATGGAAAATACAATGGTGAGTAAATTAGCCAACAGAAAAGATTATCAATTTAATAAATCACGTAAATTAGTCTTGACTCTTTGTTGAGATACAGCGGCTGGTTTATCATCTGAGTTCAAAAGACTCATAATGGAACTCTTGCGATGTGATTGTTGTTGAGCTGTTGATGATTGCGGATGTGGGAGGGATTGTTGATATGGTGGTAGCGACTGTTGTTGTTGCAGTTGCAGTTGCAGTTGCTGCTGCTGTGGTGCATAGCTGACTTGTTGGTATGCTGATGGCTCTTGCTCCGAGAGAAGGTTCCGAATTGATGGAAATACTGGTGCTGAACGTTGAGGAGCAAAGGATGGCAGCTGTGATTGATAAGATGCTTGATACTGTGCCTGATATTGAGCGTATAGATGTTGCTGCTGCTGCTGCTGCTGTTGTTGTTGTTGTTGTTGTTGTTGTTGTTGTTGTTGTTGTTGTTGTTGATTCTGTTGTTGGTACTGAAACTGTTGCTCATATTGGTGTTGAGATTGAGCCTTCTGCCCGTCAATCTGCTGCAAATACTGCTGTTGAACGAGTTGTGAACCTGGTTCTTGCAGCAGCTGCTGATAGACATATTGTTGGTTAATTGGGGCAGACCCAGTATACATCTCAGATTGCACAATGTTTGCAGGGTAATTCAGAGCCAATGCACCAATAGAAACCTTGGTCATATCTGGATTGGATACAGGAACACCCGCTGTTGCTCCACTTGTAGCAAAGGCTTCTTCGGCGGCTTGTTTCTTGTTGACCCTCTTCTTTTTTTCTGGCTTTGAAGCAGCATCAGCTAAAACTGGTTTCTTTGTAGTTTTTCTACGTTTCTTTTCAGTTGGCTTTTGGCCGTCTTCATTAAGTTCATGTTCGGTCTTTGGCTTCCTCTTCTCCGCAGTTTTAGATCCAATTGCCCGTTTTTTACGGCCTCCCTCTACTTGCACTCCAAGAACTTCAGTAACTGGCGTCATTCCAGGAGTTTCTAATTCACTAGGAGTTCCAAGGTCTGTAGAAGCCATTTCCTGATTAAGTTCTGACACTGCACTATTGGGAGCTGGAACATAGCCTTCAACTTGAGCAGCAGATTGTTGAGGTGTAGATTTTGGTCGGCCTGCACCTTTAACTCTCTTGCTCTTCTTACTTGCTTTGCGACGTTGGATTAACAACTGCTTGTAGTTTACACTCTTTTTAGTCATATAGTAATGAAGAACACACTCTGCGGAAGTTCGTAAACCACCCATGTACCGTGAAATAGCTCCAAACCGTTTTGGAAACAAACAAAATGCCTCAGTAAATAACTCATGTTCCTTTTCTGAAAAAGTATTGTGAAAGTCTGAGTCAACCCTCTTTGCCCATGCGTGTCTATCCTTGACTATATTGTTGCAATCCATAAATTTTATTTCCTTATTTTCAACTGGGTCCAAAATCATGTCAGGAATATCTGCAGCCACTCTTTGGGCTTTCAAAAGAGGATCTTCTTGTTGCTGACCCAAGGTAAGTAAGATCTCTTGGAATTCTGCCTCTGTGGTCACCAAATCACCATGCCTTCTACTGCTACGTCGACTGGACACTGTAGGCAAGTCAAGCGAGCTAACATGTGGTGATGTATTGGTTGTATTTCCAACTGATGCTTGTTGTTGATTTTGCTTCCTCAAATCGCTGGAATCAAGTTCTCTTCTCATTTCGTCGTCGGTCGGGTGTAATACTCGAAGCTGTTGTTCCATCTTCAGTCTTCGTTCTTCCCACTTCTTCAGCATTTTATTATATTCATTCAACAAGTCTGAAGTTTTGTTTTCAATATTTTTGTTCCTTTCGCGTAATATATTTGTGAGAACTGCTCTTTTCCTTTTATGGAAATCTTCGTAATTGGTGATAAAAAATGGGTAGTCAAAAAATGTTTCAATTGGGGTGGCTAATTGGTACTTCAACGAATCTCTCCCCAATTGCTGAAATTCTCGTTTCAATTCTTCATACTTGTAAGGTATTTCAGGAAGTGGGTACCGGTACACATCCTCGGATCCATCAGTTGCACTTGTCTCATCATACTCAATCTTCACCTTAGTATCGACCTCGGCTATTACTGGGGGCGTCTCAATTCGTACTTTCTTCAAGTAAACATCATTCAACGAATCCTCTTTCAGTTCTGGTTCAGCAGAAGTTTCCACCAGCTTTTCTTCAATAGCTTGTTGCAATATTTCGTCCTGTCTTTCATCTGCTACATTATTCTCACGAGCTATACGTTCTTTGATTTCAATATCTCGTTCTTCATTTTCGGTAACTTCACTTTGAGTGTCATCCTCGTTTCGTTTAAAATTTGAGTTGCTGTCAACATCATCATTGTCATCAAAATCATTTTGACTATCTTGTTCCCCTTCAAGTTCCTTTTCCTTGGCCCTTTTCTCAGCGGGGTTAATCAAAGTGCTGCCGCCGTATCGGCCACCGTACCTCGATTTATAGTGTCTTGGGTTTGAAAATGGTGGCCGCAGTTGAGATAGTGATGAGTTTTTGTCCTTAGAATATGAACTTGAATAGTATGATCCATAAGCTTTTGAAGAATCGTAATATTTGTATCCCATGGCATTTGATGATGGGGCAAACAAATCGGGGCTATTTGTAGATGATGAACCCAATGGTACACTATTGCTATTCGGTAAATACAGGTTACTCAAAGAAGGCTTTCCATTTCTTATTCTATCTTTTGCAGAATATCTTGTTGATGAGGCGGCAAAACTACGTCCACTCTTCCACCTACTTGGTCCATAAGTACTTGGATCTGTTGTATAAGAGTCGTAACGTCCATTCTTATATCCACTGGCGGGTGATGAAGTGGATGTTAGTGATCCGGAAGATGATCCAGATAATGTAGGTTTCTGACTTCCCACCAGCCGTCGTGATTCTCCACTTGCTTTTCTCCAGCCATCTGATCGATACAAACCGTTATCATAACCACCATACCCCAGGTTTGAATAATAGTTTGATGAGTAAGAAGATCCATTTCTGGTAGGTTGTAGGTCTTTCAGATGAGTTAAAGATGATGATCCGGGTCCATTACTTTTGAAATCTCGTCGCGATAAATTCGGCAAGCTTGATGCTTCAGTGGACGGCGTAGCGGTTGTATTTGAGCTCTGCGCAGATCCTGCTTCTGCAGCAGCTGCAGCAGTCGATGAAGACGAATAAAAGTTCTTCCTCCGCGATTTGCTACTATTTATCCAATCTTTACTCCCTTGGTAACCAAACCTGCCGCCTCCTCTAGTGGAATTTGAGGAAGACATCTATAATCTAGACAGATGTGCAATCGTTTGAATGATCGATCTTCGCACCTTCAATATTGGTTTAAGGTAGTAGTTTTGGTCTTTTGCAAAAAGTCTAGACACTAAATTGTCAAGTCTTTGCTAATCAATCTAAATGCTGGCACCCGAGTTAGAACGATTGGTCGTTATAGCTTGGTGCAATTCCCTACTGTTATGATTAGCCTTCTTCTAAGGGGATTGTAGGTTCTATGCGTTGATTAATGTGATAGACTCGATGAACGACTAATAAAGGGTGACATAAAATCCAAAATAATCCTTTCGTATAGACTTAACGTATACCAGTTGCGGTGTATCGAAACAACTCCAGAAATCCAATAAATGTATCTTATTGGGTGCAAACGAGCTGGAGTAGGAGGATACACTGTATGTATAGTTTATATTAAAATGGCGTTGTGAGTAAGAAGAAGTTAAAGCGAAGATAGAAAATTTTGTTGTTTTGTTTGAGTTTTGTCTGTCTGGTTGTCTCTCTGTTTCTCTGTCTTACACTACTCAAATACTCAAATGCTTTACTTTTGTCCTTTTGTTTCTTTTTTTTCTTTTTTTTTTTGATTTTCTCTGTCACTTTGTTTACGTAATATCTTGTGTAATAACAACCAGAAAATTACGTAACTACTTATTTTTTTGTTGTATTGCATAGAAAGAGATTCGATTCTGTATTACGCTACCCAATCACAATTAGCCATGTTTAGCTTGCAACAGCTTATATCCCCCCTCTCCCTGTCTCAAACTACACCTTATCAGATCTTGCTCTTTATTGGGTTTTAATTGCATTTTTATTTATTGTCGTGGTCAGTTGTTCAAAGGGCATTTCTACTGTATGTAACCTATGTTGAAATTTTTTTAGGAAGTTATACCATTTCTAAACAACCACATATAAACATGGCAAAAATTGACATTAAACTCTTGAAGCCGTTTTTTTCAATCCAACAGAGCACATGGCGGCCCTTGCAGGCTTGACTTTCAGAGTGGTGGACGTAACGTTCAGTGAAATCAACCAATATCGAGTCTTAGTGCTTGCTTTGTAATACTCACTGCTCAGTATCATGACAAAGAAACTGTTTTACTGATACATGCATGTATATTAAATGTAAAATGTTTTTCTAAACAACCATCCACGATATTCAAATTGCCCCCAAAATACAGCAAATAGTAAAACTAAGAGATTTGCAGTCATTAGCATCAACAATTTCGGAAAGTATTTTCATAAAATGGATGGAAATCAAACAATAAAATTGTCTTGAAATGCAATTATTTCCAGAATAGAATCAACATTTAACTACGCGATAAATTTAAACATTTTAAATATCTTGCAATGATGCTTTCACTTGTTGTACAGTGTTATTGGTTTAATATTTTCAGTAACGAATATCATCGAATGGTAACAGGTGCTTGGAATTTCCCATCCAAGACCAATTCAATCAAGAAATTAGAATTGTTTAAAGTTTTTGTGGCAAATACTCGTTACTCGAGTCAATGGATCAATTGATTCATTTAACTGGAGTATGTGTAGTTTTTGTTCAAAAATTTCATGGGTAAAAAATGCAATGTAAAGTTGAAGTAATGACATATCAGCAGCCTCAAGAGTACTTTTAATGTTGAGGATGTTTTCATTACTTAGTATATTGAAGAATTATCAGTAGATGGTATTTTGTTTATGCCACTGAAGCTTTCTTTTTACAAAGAAAATCCTCAGTTGCTAAATCTATATCTCTCTTTGAATACGGTTGAAGAGTATATTTCTTGTATTCAAAAATAGAGTCAACTCAATTTGCAACTACTGGTTATTTTCTCAGACACTTTTGATCAATTGAAATTATTCAAGTGGATACCATTAGTTATAGAAAGATTTTCTCAAGCGAATATCAATTTACGAAAAAAGTCGTTTCCTTGGACAATAATTACCCAGACTGCAAAGATGTTTCACATGTATAGTCCCACTTTGTTCTTTGGTGTTGTGGGATTTCATTGGCTGCAAAAAATCAAGGGATACAGTATTGAAGAGTTGAGCCACAACTGCAAAAAGTACATTAACGAACGAACAACACCAATTAGATTTGACAAACTGTACACTGATAGGGAGTTTCAATTGTTTGATCTTACTCATTGTGAAAATGGACTTTCTGACTGGTGAAAACTATTGAAGGTTTGTGACACACCCATCCGAGTCCTCTTCGTTAAAGCTAAAAAAATGTGTTTCATCTTGAAAATAGTGGTAACTGATATGGTGTTTGTAATAAAACGATAAGAAGATTATAATATTCTACTTTTTTTATATGATCAAACTATTTACCAGAGGGTCAACTTTTATGATATTTCCATTCTTAACTCTTTCCAACACATGTTCTCTCTTATTTGTTGTTTTCATGTCAATCTGATATCAGGTTTCAGTATATCGGTTTTACTACTTTATATGTTATCCATTAGTTCTATTAATATTATACCCAACTCATTGGTTTTACTTACAAGGTACCTCTTGAATGTTTCAAGAATTTCTTTAAGAATCCAATATCTTCAACAGATTTCACCAATTCATCATAATCAACATTCAATTTAATCAACTTATTACTATTATCATTGTTATTATTCCTAGAGCCCAGTGATTCCATAACAATGCAATTATTACTCTCCAACATTGTCAATATTTCCAAAAACTCACTAGATTTAACACTACCCAAAAGATTCAGCAGCATTTGATGATGATATTGTTGTTTTTGGTAATAGTCGTAAAACATATTAATTGTAATACTAGGCTTTAACAATTGGAAGTGGAATAATTGACACAATATTGATTTATGCAACACGCTAAGTGTGGCCAATGTTGTATTACTAGTGAATGATTCAGCACATACTTTGGCAACATGCGAGATCATGACCGGTTTCACATTTGTATTGTCTATGAATTTATTTCTTTGTTCCATCTCCACTAGCTCAATACTTTTATAACAAATATCAAATGCTTTACGCAAATCTCCCGATATGGAAGCTGCTTTTTGACAGCAAAATTGTAATGCAACAGGATGGAAAATATTATTAGAAAACTTTCTCAATTTGGCCAGTATGATAGATTTAATTTGTGATGCCGAGTATGGTAAGAATTGTACTGATTCAGGAATCATATTATTGGTGAATAATTTGGGGAGGAACTTGTTATTTAAATCAAGGGTGTTGGAAATACCAATTAATATCACTTTAGTTTGGGTAGTTACCTTACTTTGTGAGTTGGATAATTGAAATAATTTGAACAATACTTGTTGATTACTAGTCAATAATGAATCCAATTCATCAAGAAACAAAACAATGTGGTTAAACTTGTTCTTACTATCCACAATTTGATAAAAATCATCAAAGTTCTTTTTTTTAGTAAATGATATACTCATTTGATTGACTAATGATGCATATATTTCATGGAAAATCAGTTCAGGATTTCTTAAAGTCATACAATTGATTCGTACGATTTCCACTTGCTCATTGGTTTCGTATTTTTGTAAACTCAAATTCACTTGTGCCGTTTTCCCAGTTCCTGGTGGTCCCGATATATAAAGACTATTTGATTGGTTTAATTCCAAATTTTTCAGTATAAAATCATTGATGAGGGCAGCTTCTTTCTCACGGCTAGGTAGCTGTAAATTGCCATTCATTTCTTCACCCCTACTACCTCTTTGAAACAATGCTTTTGCTTGTGAATATACTGAAGTTTCTCCAAATATGGATGATTTTGGTGTCAATGGAGGTTTCACTGGTGATGATGCGGGAGTAAAAACCAACTTTTTTTTACACGAAGGTTCATCATCTTGCTGAAAGTCGACACCGAGTCTCCGCTTCTTGGCGGGAGTCTTCGTAGGAGTTAAAGGTAGTTCAACATTGTTATCATGGTATGTGTTTGATATATCTCTAATGGTTCTTTTTTTAGTTGGTGTGGATATAGGAGTCAAAGGCATTGCGGGGGTAATTGTGTAGTAGCAAGATTATCAAGTTGGTACCGTTGGTCGAATTGAAGAATGAACAAAGACTGGAAAGGGGAAGAGTTGGATCTCGATTGAACCTGTGGAATTATTTTTGTATATCGATGGGATATTCCCATTCGTGAGGTTTTATTTTGTTTTTGTGTCATACTGATTGTAATTGAAAAAACGCGCTATAAATTTATTAATTAAACTTAAATAGGAAGGTGACAAACAACTACCAGTTGTTATTGCAATCACAAATACATCTAGAAACACCAAATCGTGAAATATTATTATCAAACTGCACAAAGCAAAGGAAAGGAAAGGAAGGTTTACGGGAGAGAGAGAGAGGGAGAAAGAAGTTTTGAATCAATATTCGAAAAGTGTATTGGCAATGTCGTCAATACTGCTTTTCTACATTGATGAAGTCATTCTCCATTTGGCATACATCTCTAAAACTTCCATGATAGATGCCAATACTATACACAGAAAGAATACACATAGACTACAATGGAGTACCTTACAATATGCGCGAATAAAATTCAATTGGATCATCTTGAGAAGAAGATCCATTACGTTGTTTAAAAGCAAATTGGGCTTTTTTGTGTGCCTATTGAGTAGGATCGAAGAGTAAAAGAAGAGCGGTTATGGAAGAGTTGATGCAGTTTCGTAAGTTTTATATCCTGAAATACCTAACGTAGCCAAATCTGTGAAAATATATCCATGTGAACCAATCTAGATGCCAAAGCTCGGGAAATTGATCACTCCATGACTCCAACAATCTCCGATGCGTTTCACTCACTTTTTACCACTCTTTTTAATTCCACCACCTACCAATGGGCCACCTTTCTTGGCTTTCTCAGCCATTGCTTTCTTTGCTGCTGCATCTGCTCTTTGTTTTGCTTTGAAAGCAGCATCATCTTCGTCTTCTTCATTTTGCTTCTTCTTCGGAGCCTTTAAAGGCTTGGCTTTTCCACCTTGACGTCCTGACATGATTGTAGTGATTTAGCAGATATTGAAAGATGTTCGTGCAGATGTGGAAAATTTTCTTTTCCATTTGATAGAGAAGAAGAAGCAATGTTTCATACAAATTTTGTTCAACTCCGCACTACCTCCTATTTTTCGAGATTTGGACTTACCCAATTCCAATCACCTAATTATCACCTATAATCAATTGAAAGGCAAGTATGGGTATCCTTACCACCCAAGATAAAGAAAAGATTAAAAGAACAATTCCCAAGGCAAGCAACAAAATTATTGATGCCACAGTAGCTCGTTTGTACATTGCTTACCCCGACCCGACGCAATGGGTTTACACTGGATTAATGGGCGCCATTGCTCTTGTTGATGATTTAGTGGGCCACACCTTTTTCCTTAAACTTGTCGATATAACGGGACACCGCGGAGTGCTATGGGATCAAGAACTCTATGTCGATTTTGAGTATAATCAAGACCGGAAATACTTTCATACTTTTGAAATTGAAGATTGTCTTGTGGGCTTACTATTTGAAGATACCAATGACGCCTCCCATTTTTACAAACGAGTTACACATCGTCAGAAACATGGGTCAAGTGCAACAGTCAAGAATAAGAATGCAATTGCCTTAAAGGAAAGGGCCGAACCAAAAGGACATAATGCACCAGGTCCTAGAGGAGAATTTATGGATGTTAATACCGCCCAACGACAAAGAAGGGCAAAGGGAGTATTGTATTATGATGATGTTCCACCACCAGAATGGAGATCACTTTATGCTGAATTGGAGTCTGCCGGTATCACCGAGGATATGATTGTTGATAATAGACAATTTATCAAAGACTACATTGCACAACAAGGAGGACCTCTTGTGGGATTGGAACCACCAATACCAAGAAAGTATCAAAGAGCACATGAAAAGGCCATGGGTACTGAAAATGCAGCAGAGGTGGCGTCAGTACCGGAATCCAGACCCAGCATGAAACACAAGAAGGCACCACCTCCACCTCCACTGGCGCCTCAAACATCTTCCCCTTCGGTGGCCACATCATCAAACCAATCAATCAATTCACCTACTCCAGAAGTGGAATCCTCACCTACACCAACTCCTGCATCGGAACCCGCTGCTGAACCAGCTGCTGAACCGGTGAAGCGAGTTTTTAGAGTTCCGCCACTGTCTGCATTTGCACCACCTGCTAGAACAACATCGACTTCATCGAACGAGAGGCCACTACCTGCTCCACCATCGCAGCAGCAGCAGCAACAGCAACAACAACAGCATCAGTATCAACCTTCCCCTCCATCACAAAGTCAAACACCACCAAACACGCAGAGAAAATATGCTGTTCCTCCACCTTTGTCTAACACTGTCCATCAAGTTCCACCACCGCCTCAGTTCAATCAAGCACAACAAGGACAACAGAATCTACCAGCGCCACCCGCTAGAGGTGGAGTTCCACCACCTGCACCACCAAGTCGAGGAAATGCGCCACCTCCTCCACCTAGAACAAATCATTCAATCAACACCAATGTTCCAGCACCTCCTCCAAGAGCGTCACCTATTACACCAACAAAAACGGGACCTAATGGATCGCAACCGCCACCTGCACCACCTCCAAGAGCATCGAGAGGTGCGGCTCCTCCCCCACCGCCACCTCGAAGTCTGGCCAGTCATGCAAGTAGCTCGCCGCAAGTGCCTCCGCGCAATGCTTTTCCACAACTGCCAACTCAACAACCAGTTCAGCAACAGCAACAACAACAGCAACCAAACATTCCAGCCCCGCCCCCTCTCCAACCAAGACCTATGACAATTCCTCCAACGCAGCAACCACAAGCAAAGCCGCAGACACAACCCTATGGCCAAGCAACAGCTCCTCCACCACCGTCTTTACCTCCTTCCCAACAACCTCAAACGCAAGCTTATGGTAAATCGGCTGCTGCACCACCTCCGCCACCGCCACCACCTCCTCCGGCAATGTCAACAATGTCAAGTGGGTCTACTCCTGCTCCACCAGCGCCACCTCCTCCAGATATGTCTGGTGGTTCATTTACAGAATCTACAGGAGATGCGGGTAGGGACGCTCTTTTGTCGTCAATTAGAGGCGCTGGTATTGGTTCATTGAAAAAGACCGACAAATCACAATTGGAAAAGCCTAGTGTTGTACTACAAGAAGCCAGAGGAGAACCAATGCAGACTAATGACACTTCTAGTGTTGGTGGAAATGCTGCTGGAGCACCACCTGCTACCTTAGCTGATGCTTTATCGGTTGCTTTGAACAAACGTAAAGGTAAAGTTGCGCATAGTGATGATGAAGATGATGATGAGTGGTAGATACATAGGAAAAAAAATTTTGTACCAGAATTACAATACCTTTGTAGAACGAAACCATTCTCCATGTCAAAAGATTTGAAAGCTCTATTGACATCCTTTAAAGATGCCACTCAGTACTGGGTTGCAAATTTGACCGGTGATCGAATTTCCCAAATCAAGGCGTCAAAAGTAGATAATCCCTTAGATGAGCTACTGAAATTAGTCAAGTTGATTAAAGCACATGTAACAAAGGTGGGAATAATATTCAAGCCAGAAACATTAGCGAAACAAGAATCTACAGCTTATAATACATTAGAAAAACTTTCAGAATCACTCATATTGTTGGTATCAGTTATATCGCAACTCCAAGCCAATCAAATATCAAAATTGTTTTACAATGAGATAGTTCATCAAACTACACAGCTAATAGAGTCGAATCATGAATTGGCCATCGAGCTTACATATATATACGACGAGAAAGAAGATTCCGCGAGATTGGTATCTGTAGGTAAGATCTGGTCAAATTGTGATTCACTCACAGAATTGATAAATAACGGAGCCTTGAATCTACTCACATCGAAAATAAAACAAAGTATCGGACTAATTGACGACGGGTTTGATGAGTTTGTTGAGTGGGTTAAAAACCCGGTAGATATTAATGATCCATTTGGATTCAGCGACGATGAAGGCGATGAAGAGGAAGGCGACAAGTTTGACGATGGAGAAAAGAGTAACGATGAAGAAGAAGATTCTGCAGAGCTAAAAGCCTATGCCGAGAAATGGCTAAAGAAGATTGAATTGGACAGGCTACTTCTTGCATCGTTCAAAAAGTCATTACCTAAATCCACATCGGGCGCTCAAATTGATGAAATTGATTTCTTACAGAGAAAAATCTCCAATCTGATTGACAAATTGATAGTTGATTTGATGTTGAACAGAGAAATTACCAAAGAAACAGAATCAATCTCAAAAGATATATCAACTTATTCCATTAAACTAGCTAAACTAGCTGAATCTATACATACTGATAAAAGATCCACTTGGTATTCCACCTGGATAACTAAGTTCAATTAAAATTGCAATTCAGAGTCTCGGTTCAACCGTGTTTAGTTATAATAAACCCAAGTATTTAGCATGGTGTTTAGCATGTTCTTCCACGAATGAACTAATAAAATAATACGAATGGTCATATCCATCAACTAATTTCAAATCAACGTCACCCTTGTAACCTTTTGCCGCTTTAACAAAATTCTCCGGTTTCAATTCTCTTTCGTAAAAATTATCTTTTAATCCTTGATGGATTAATATAGTTGATTTATCATCCCCATTGAAATGTTTGATCAATTCAGTTGGGTCATATTCAGCCCATTTATTCTGATCATTTCCCAAGTATCCACCAAAATTCTTTTCACCCCATGGAACAACACTTGGATTAGCAATTGGTGCAAATGCACTGACGGATTTGTAATTTCTTGGCTTTCTTAAAAATCCAACCAAGGCCCCCATGCCACCCATTGAATGGCCAGTGATTGAAATATTGTCAAAATCCAATTGCTTATATTCCTTACTCAATTCATCAATCAATTCCTCGTGTACATATGAGTACATGTTGTAGTTAGTTGACCAAGGAGCCTGAGTTGCGTTGACGTAGAATCCAGCTCCAGTACCAAAATCCCAACCATCATCTTCACCTTTAATATTGGCTCCTCTTGGTGAAGTGTCGGGAAAAACTAATGCAAATCCATACTTGCTTGCCCAATATTGGAAAAATGATTTATCACTAGCATTCTCTGGTGTACAAGTCAATCCAGAAAGATAAACCAATACTGGTATCTTGGCCTCTTTTGAAGTTGGCGGGATAAAGACATTAACATTCATTGGTGTTTTGGTAAGTTTTGAATCATGAGTCAATTTCAACAATTGACCTCCGAATTGGGTTATTAATGCATTAGTTTTGAATGACATGGCTGAGTGAAGGTGGTGTTGAAGAAGAGAAAGTCGACTGTTGATTCTAGCTTTTGTAGGGGGTTTTGAAAATTAATTGGTCTTTTTTGTTTGCGCTCGGGAGTTTATGACCAAATCGGGAAACTAAATCCGCGGTGTCGAGCACAATACTAATTTGAGTCAATACATGACCAAGCAGTTACCAGTGAGCCTTATGAGCAACTATAGTCTATAATCACTATGGAGGAGCTAGGGTGAGGTCAGGTCGTCACACTAATTCGATAGCGATTGAAAAGAGATTAGAAGACATGTAAACTACTCGTAGATTCTGCAAATTTAAATTGAAAAATAAGCACAACAAACAAAGTTGCAAAATATAGAGTCCAAGATGAACGTATAAAAGATAAATTATTTCTCATTATAAGCGTTTAAAATCTCGCCACCAGTTCTTTTTCCTTTCGATGACATTGTTCCTTTCCACGTAGGTCAATAAAACACAATATTTGAATGCTTCCGCACTCCACTTATTTAGAAGGGGAAACTTCTTTGTATCGTAAAAATACTTCTCAAGTCGAGCTTGCACATGCATATCGTTCCATTTTTTAAGAGCAGATTGTTGAGGAGTAAGTGGGAATCTCAACTGTCCAATTCTTGAATCTAGAACCGAAACCTTCTTCAGTTCACGAAGTAATTTACCTGTATCGTTGATCGAAGCACTTGGTGTGAAATAGTGTAAAATTAACTTTTTAACGTTGTCCAAAACACAAAAACTTTTGTTATCCATCCATTGTAAAAATCGCCTGGTGACATCATTTGAGTGGGAGAAGCATTAGATGGGTAGTGGGCTTCCTCGTCCTCGTCAATTTTCAATACAACTCCAAGATGTGAGGACTAAGCTTAACCATTTTGCCCGATGTTATTGCAAACATATGGCGTGCCAACTTCATATTTTAAAGCGCTGACATGTTTAGTTCAAGAACCTTGGTATATCTGAAAGCATTGTTGTGATAAGTGCGCATCATCCTCTCAAAAGCAGACCCTTGCTGCTCTAACATGTTTGCAAAGCGATGAAACGGTTCATCTCTTGCTTCAGTGATTGAAGAACTTGTTGTATAGTGGTGGTCTTTCATATATGGATGTTTTCCGATTGAGGCAAAGAGCAAACTGTGCTTGACCAAGTTGACAGAATTACCACCATTCCAGATATGCATATCATTAAGGAACTTGACATAACGAAATATCAAGTTTTTCATTTTCATAAAGTTGAATTGACATAATCTTTGTAGTATTTGGATTCAAGAACACTAAACCAAAATATAGAAATACCTTCAGCCGGGACTTCTACTTCATAGGGCAAAATACCTATAAGTCATTTTGAAACTACCCCTTTATCAAAGGGTACGTGTGATTTTGGGTAAATCTCTATTAAGCAACGGTTGTTGTGATATTTAACCCTCTTGAATCTACTCTCTACCCACATAGTGAAGCATTTTTGCTGAGGTGCTAAATTGAGCCAAGGAATAAGTATATTGTTTGCTAAATCATGGGAGAATTTTCAAAATGAAGCACTTCTACGAGTGACGTATATCATCCCAAGTTACTATGCAAGGTATATATATAGCTATATCAAATGCTCAAAATTGATCAATGATTATTATACCCACCAACACGAGCAAACCGAAACATAAACTCCAACCGAATGAGCGAGCACTAGCATCATTCTTCTTCCCACTGTGTGAGGAGCTAGATGAGCTTGATGTGCTAGAAGAAGTGGAAGCACTTTTCAAACTACTTTCTTCTCCATTGGTTGTACCAGTTTCAGTAAAGTTATACTTGGTTCCCTCTGAATCCAAACTTCCATCCCAGCAATACCTTTCAAAACACTGTTTACATTGTTCCGATTGTTCCTCTCCATTCCTTTCCTGCTGTCTTCTAATGATTGCACATCCAACACAAGCTGGCCATTCTGGGTCCAAGGTCAAGTTGTTTCTCGAGGCAACTTCAAAACCGTTTTGAATTATTGGATTCCTTTCATCGTCATCATACAGCAATTTGAATGTCGATGTGTTTGTCCAATACGAAAATGGTCTGTTGGCAATGTATACAATCAATGGTGAATCATAAACAGTGTATGAACTAGACAGATTACCGTTACTGCTATTGTTGTGAAGCAATGATGATAAGTTCTTTGCATCGCATCCAAAAAACGTAGGTCTAGCAGTCAAGTTCAAATTGATGAATGAGTTTGCGTCTGGCACATATGGGAAAATGGTACCATTACCTGCATTCACAAATTGTCTTTCATAGCTTTTTATAAGCGAGGTACCATTAGGCCAGTTACCATCAGTATCGGCTGAATTGTCAAATGCAAATACAACATCAACATCACGAGCAGGTTGAGTGAGCGGCCACAATGGGACATTCTGTCCATCTTCACCACCATCAACCAAGACCAAAGTTTCATTGCCGGCCAAATTACTTGATGTTCCAACGGTGGTATCGTAAAATGGATTAGGATCATACACTGCAACATCATTCTCATGATTACTCACACGATCCAATAACGAAGTGACAACCTTCTTCACAATTGATGGCAAGGATGTAGTATTGATCTGCAACAAGAATTGATTAAATAAAGTCGATGAAGTACCCATAATATATCCAGCATTATCATAACCACCAATGCATGTTCCATTTGAATCGCCATCACTCAATTCTGTACCTAAGTATTTGATCTTTGCGAATTGGTAAATACTCTTGTCAAAACTTCCCATCTCAAATGGATTAAACTCTGACAAACTTGAATTCAAATTGATAATCTTGGTTCCCTCTGCTCTAGTATCACTAATAAATATTGGGAATGGCATTTCATGGTTTTTGAACACGTCCCAATCCTGAACCGAACTGAAAGTTAACGATGCTCCTGTGTCATTAAGTGTAGTAAGAAATTGGTGTGATAATGCTCTTCCCCAGATATCGGTAAAAGATAAATCGTATCCAGCATCCTCTTTGTCATCTATATCGTCTAAAATTCCTTTATAATACTCATATGTCTTGACCACGTTTATTCCACCGTAATTGACAATAGAATGTTTCAAGTTCCAAATGTCAGTCTTTTGATTAACAATATCCTGGACTGAAGTAAAATTGTTGAAAACGATAGAACCAACTAACCAACTTCCACCAGATAAACCGGCAACATAAGTACTGGCTTGAAGTAATCCATTCAATCCGCTGGCGTTCCCCCCTTTGAGGCCAGTAGTTCTCTCATCTAAAGCACTCATCTGACCTGCTCCATTTAACATAGCACGATAACCACCACCAGAGAATGCAAGCCCAATGTGAATGCTTCTATTCAAGTTTCCATAATCCTCTGGATTGATATCTGACATATTAGCATACTTGAGAAACTCGACAAGCTTTTCATCCGTCACTTTATCTCTTCCACTAAGCCATGACCTCTCTTCTTCTGATATACTATCCGCAACTCTCAAAATATCAGAGCTTGGGCATTGCACTTTTCCCGGAGCATACGAATCTGTCGGAGACCAAGATTGTGTGGTGGAAATAAATGTTAACGCCGAGAAAACAATTTTACACCAATGCATTTGTAGGAATTGCAACTGAGTCAATGATAAGAAAATGGGTGATACAATTCTAATCTATTGCTTTCAAAATATCTATGTAATTGGTCTATAAACACACGCAGGAGTTTAGTTGGTTTATATATAAATTCTTCCGGAGCTAAACGAAACTAGACCCGACGATTTGCCCGTTGCAGCCGAAATAAACATTGTCTTCTTATTTCTGCGGAACAATATAACTCCGCTTTTAAGCCACTAAATGATGGATGGTTTCATTAAAGCTCTCTCTCAATGTTAATAATAGGATGCTTTCGGCTGAATCTAAACTAAAAAACTGTGATCAGTGGTGAGAAAAGGCAATGTTGAAAATCACAGGGTAGTCGGTTATACAAGTGATCACTTTCACTATCAACCAAAAACAAAAGTAAATACATGCATCTCTATTAAGCATGGCATAGGTTCAGTGGACATGTCGCCCAATTTGATTGGTTACAGGAACGATTTCTCCATGAACCTGGTGCGATGTCAGTCGATCCCGGCAACCTCACAATCATACATGATGTACGACTATTTTTGATGACAAACTTTTTTTATCCCTCTATAGCCTATTTACTCATCTAAAATTGTTGAAATACAAGCAAGCTCACAATAGCCAACGAACCCAACCATAAAGTCCAGCTAAACGAAATCATGTTTGCTCCACTTACTTTTGTACCCTCATTGCCACTTGTAGTACCTTCATCGGTGAAGTTCAACCTATTTTCATCGTCAGCATCCAAGCTTCCGTCCCAACAGTATCTTTCAAAACATCTCTTACATTGTTCAGTTTGTTCTTCTCCATTTCTTTCTTGCAGTCTTCTAATGATTGCACATCCGACACAAGCTGGCCATTCTGGATCCAAAGTCAAATTGTGTCTTGAAGCAACCTCGAATCCATTTCTAATGATTGAGTTACGTTCGTCGTCATCATACAGCAATTTGAATGTCGATGTGTTTGACCAGTACGAGAATGGACGATTGGCAGTGTAAACAATCAATGGTGAATCGTAAACGGTGTAGGAACTAGATTGATTGCTATAAGAACTGATGTTTCGATGTTGAAGCAATGATGACAAGTTTCTGGCATCGCATCCAAAAAATGTTGGTCTAGCAGTAAGGTTCAAATTGACAAATGTGTTTACATCAGGAACATAAGGGAAAATGGTTCCATTCCCAGTTTCGGAAAATTGCCTGTCAAAAGTTTGAGTTAATGAAGTTCCATTTGGCCAGTATTCATTAGTATCTGCCGAATTGTCAAATGCAAAGATAACATCAACGTTTCTAACTGGTTGAATCAAAGGAGACAATGGGATATTTTGACCATCTTCACCACCGTCAACGAGGGTTAATGTCTCATTGTTGGCAATATGAGATGAGGTACCCACATCTGTCTTGTAAAACGGATTTGGTTCATATACAGCTACATCATCCTCCTCTTTATCCACCTTTTTCAATATTGAGCTGACAATAGATTTAATTGCTGAGGACAATGAAGTTGTGTTAATTTGCAACACAAATTGATTAAACAAAGTTGAAGATGTTCCCATGATGTATCCAGCATTATCAAACCCACCAATACATGTTCCGTTTGAATCTCCATCCTCTAAATCAGTACCCAAGTACTTTATTTTAGTGAATTGGTACAAACTGGCATCATAACTTCCCATCTCAAATGGGTTAAACTCAGTCAAAGTTGAATTGAGATTAATAATTTGACTATTTGGTGATCTAGTATCACTAACAAATATTGGGAATGGCATTTCATAGTTCTTAAACACATCCCAGTCTTGAACAGAGCTCATTGTGAGGGAAGCACCTGTATCATTGAGGGTAGTGAGAAATTGATGAGCCAATGCTCTTCCCCACGTATCGGTCAAGGATAATTCATATCCAGCATCTTCCTTCTTGTTTAAGTCATCTGAAATACCCTTGTAGTATTTATAGGTTTTATAAACATTCAATCCACCATAATTTACAATAGAATGTTTCAAGTTCCAAATGTCAGTTTTATGATCAACAATATCCTGGACTGAGGTGAAGTTGTTGAAAACAATAGATCCGACTAACCAACTTCCACCAGATAACCCTGCAATATAAGTACTGGCTTGAAGCAATCCGTTCAATCCTTTTGCCTTTCCACCGTCTGGACTTTTGGTTCTTTCATCTAAAGCACTTAATTGACCTGCTCCGTTTAACATAGCACGATAACCACCACCAGAGAATGCAAGCCCAATGTGAATGCTTCTATTCAAGTTTCCATAATCCTCTGGATTGATATCTGACATATTAGCGTACTTGAGAAAGTCAACAATCTTTTCATTAGTAACTTCATCTCTCCCACTTAACCAATCACGTTCTTCTTCTGAGATACTATCGGCAACTCTCAAAATATCAGAGCTAGGACATTCTATGCGTCCAGGTGCATATGAATCGGTTGGAGACCAACAATGTGATAGTGATATTACGGAGATGATCCAAATTAATATTTGATAGGTTTGCATTGTGGCTAGACTAAGGCTATTTAGAGTTTATTGGCAGAAAAAATTGAAACAAACAGTCTTAGTGGAGTCTCTTGGGGTTGATATAGGTCAGTTTCGATTTTTTTACGATGATGAAAAGTCATCATTTCCGAAGAACTTGTGGACATTATATAGAACAATAGAGGAAATAAAGAATGTTACATAAATACCAACAGAAGCAACACAAAGTCAACACTTCGAATTCGAAAAAAAAAATTTCGTTTTGTTAACATCTCTTTGTTAACAAAACGGGTGATATATGTAAGAACTAAAAACCTTTGGTCATATGGTTTGTAATCAAGCAACGTTTGAACGCGTTAATTTTCTATCTAAGCCACCCCACAAATTTTAATTGCTTTTTGCTTTCTTTCCTTGTCTAATTCAAAGCCATCTTTGGTACTACTTCCACTAAGCCATGACCTCTCTTCTTCTGATATACTATCCGCAACTCTCAAAATGTCAGAACTTGGACATTGCACTTTCCCAAGAGCATATTAACCCGTTGGAGACCAATATTGAGATAATGATATGAAGAAAAGAACCCAAAACAATATATGATACTGATGTATTGTCGTTGGTGTTTGCTATCTTTTGACTATTTGCTGTAGGGCGATGATATGGGTTAATGAACAAACACTCCTAATAGCCTTCTGTTTACGAAAACGAAAAAGTGTAAATAGGCAAAGGGTGTCTTCAATTACATCACAACTACTATATAGTGAATAAAACTGTCAAAAATGCAAACAGAAGAGTTGTTACACAAATGCAATACGAAATTACACAAGCTTACTAACAAAAGGGAATATGTAAAAAGAAAAGATTTATTACACAGCGAAGGAGAAAATGAGAAACTAAAAATAAATCGAACTGGGTTTTGTCCAATCGAGCACAAATTTTGAATTATAAAATGCCAGCTAAGCCTCCATATAATCACCATAGAGTCCACTACCACATTAGTTGCGTTCTATTTTTACAATTGAGGTTTCCTAGAAAAGCTTCGGTTAATACCGCATTTGTTTAGCATATTAACATCAAGAAGAAAACAGAGGGACAAGATTAAAACAACAAGGTATCGTCTTGAGGAGACAATCCTCACTGCAGTTTAAGGCCCTGGAATGAGTACTTGAAGGTGACCGAAACCAGGATTGGATGAAGGAATCATTAGAGGCATTTGTAGTGGAAATGTGAACAAAACAAAAAAAGTGACGCAAATAACAATAAAAACTTTGTCGGTATGAAAGGTGAAATGGTTTCACTTCATGACAATGAAAGTACTGAACCCTATTTATAGCATCATTTTTAAAGCCAATCACAGCTCGATAGAAGTTGCCTTTTTCTTTGTCATAATTGCTTTCGAGAGCTTGTTCCCATTACCTTTGACTTTCTCTGTTCGTTTTGCATTGTGACTTCCAATTCCAGATCTCACATAAGATTATGCAAGAACAAAGTTCAAAAAGTCTTAGCTTACCTTACAAAGGTGAGTTTTTCGTTTTGACGTTTGTTTCTTTCATCGTATCTGTTACGAGCACTCATATTATGTACTCCTAACTGCGCTATTGTCATGCCGAAATACCACAAAAAGAAATAAACTCCGCGTCTGAGACGGAAAAATAATCCTTACAACGAAAACCTTTGTCATACGGCGTTTAATAGTTTACAATATTCCAATATCTCAGTGTTCGTCTAAAAACTTTTGGCAACTTCAAAGATATGATGCAAAGCCGTTAGTTTAAGCAGTTTCAGTAGTTTTCTTTGTCGCTTTAATTTCACCACACCAGGTATATCCAAAAAAGACTCTTGTGTTTTCATATCTGATTTAGTTAATGATGTTAAGTATTGGTCCATGAACCTTATTTATGAGCTTAATTTCCTTTACAGATCATTATTCGATGAGACAGTGTTCAGCACCAAGACATTTTAAATTGTGCGATCTCGCCTAGATACTAGACATGTAGCCCAAAACTGATGCATATGAGAATGCAAACCTCTTTCTCCAATTGGTAGGAATTTACATTTATAGAACCGGCATTTGAGTGTATCGTTATCCCGAGGGAAATGTTGAATCTATTGATGGACATGGCATTTCGTTTATATACGCCATGCAAAATGTGCTACAATAGTGTAATGATGTAATAATGGCTAAAAATGAGGTTGTTCTGTGACATCCAGAGCCATAGTCACTAGTTTTTTGGAGTAATGGGATGCTATAGAGTGTATAAGATGTGCATGATAATTCACGGACATTACCTTTTGTGATTTGTGATTATATATTCCAGCTTTTTCAAATCGCTAGTTTATTTACACACAAGTAAAGCAGTATAATAACCAACTAGCTAAAGAACGCTTTCAATGTTGTTGATATTTACATTATCTTAGTTTGAGTCCTTTAAAAGTAGCAAATTACATCAAATATAAGTATTTTGTCGAGTTAGTGTGTATATATTCTTTTCTTTAAATTGCTGCAAATTTTATAGAAAAGAAGAATTCAGAAAGTCTGCTAATAAACTGCTAAATTCTTTTTAACTGATTTTCATCAACTATATATGAGTAGTCTGGTGATGTTCGGCAGTGGGAGTGCGACAACAGACCCATTCTTGATGATTTTATTTTAATTATTGAGAGGATGGACAACAGCTCCAAACAAAGTAACACGTAACCTGCTTGGAAAAGAAACATTTACTCTTGAACACCATAATTACTAAGCCCTCGCTCATTGTTTCACGTCCAATTGTCACAGCCGTGATTGTAACTACTTGTTCCATTTCCCCTCAATTAAAAATGATTCGCACAGTAATTTAAGGCGGGGAATTTCTTCAATGCATTGTTAGAGAGAAGATTCAATTCTCTGAGTCCTAAAAGTCGGGGTAATTGAGTCACACACTTTAAACCACAAGAGCCTTATGGTCGTATTCTTATTGTCTATTTATACGATGCTACGTTGTACTATAATATATCGAGGCTGTAGTTGTAAAGGTCGCTGATCCCAGAACCGCGGTTACAAAAAAATAAAACTAACCGACCTCTTTCAACACAATGCTTTACCGCTTCTTGCATCTGACTTTTTTCACCACACATTGTCATCCCAAACCACTCACACTTCATCAACAACCACCATTCAAGATGACAATGGGTCCAGAATCAGACCTTATAGGAAACCTTCGTGACTACGTAGCTCCAGCTTATCGCGGCGGCAAGACCTCAGTATGGCATAGACTTCCCATAACAAGAAGATCAGCAGTGTTTATTTTACTCTTTTTGGGAAATATGGGAGAGCTTCGAGTCCTTCTAACCAAGAGATCATCCAAACTAAGAAACTTCCCAGGTCATGTGGCATTACCAGGTGGTAAAGCAGACAATGGACTTGAATCGGAATGGATGGTGAGTCGAAGAGAAATGCATGAAGAAATTGGTTTGTCATCAAATGACGATGCTTTGGCGAAATTGGGAATCAGTATAGAGCATATCACGTTATTACCAAGCTATCTATCTCGTACATTTTCATGTGTTAGACCATGTGTTGGGTTTATGAAGTTTAGCAACGAGGGTGACGTCGAAGCTACAATTGCATCAAAATTGAATCTTGTTTTAAACCCGGGGGAGAGCTCTTCAATATTTTCATGTCCGTTAAAAGATTTCTTATATCCCGCGGTTGATGAACCGGCAAGAGAAGCGTTGGAAAGAGTTTCATACCATATGAAATGGGGCGGTATACCCTGGTCCTTGAGATCATACACATTTTTGCAAAACAATCCTAATGAAGTTGAATGGTTGAAACATATTAAAGATCTATCAGCACTGGAAGATGAAGAGTTGGGGGAAGAGTTGGACATGTCCGACAAGGGTAGGATAACACCCCCAGATGCTACTCCTTTGAGGTCCATTTCGCCCTCCAGATCTAGATCACCCACAAGAAGTACCTCACTACAACCAAAGGATAGGAAGAAGAATAAGGATTTATCATCTTGGGGAAGACTTGGATCTCGTACAGATGAAGAGACAAACGAGAAAATATACGACGTTTGGGGACTCACGGCCAACATCCTTCATGACTTGAGCGAGATTGTTTATACGAGAGACAGAATTGGAAAAAGACAAATTGGAGAAGAAGAAATGATCTATTGTCTTCATGAATTTGGTCATCTCATGCAACAAAAGGAAAGAAGTGATGCTGAAGTTAAATTGATCCATTCATCAAATACACCTGCTTCTGGTGAGTCCGAGTTTGGATTTAATCTGATCCTACCCCCAGAGGAATTCAATAGATTAAAAAATTGTATAAATTATAAGACATAGATTATGAAGATGATTAATTGTAGTAAGCTTTCTTTATGAATTGGGTGCGAAACAAATCATTGAAGCACGAAAATGTTTCGAACCAAATCCTACACTTCACCATGAGCACAATGCCCACAATCGATCAGCATGACAAGACCATCCAACTCCTCGATCTACTAAACGAGTACCAGGAATTAACCACCATCTATAGATTGCATTTCATAAATGGGTTTCTCAATTTAAGTCGAGCTAACTTTCAAAGTGAAAAGACCAAATTCGGCAAAGACACATTTGATATGAGGAGTTATGATGCTTGCAAGGTAGTTGGCGTAATTGGCGATGAATTCAATGTTATTGATAGGCGAGATGCTATAGTAGACTGTGATTTTGAAGATAGAAACGCCTTGGAATTACAGCAGGATACACAATTGAAGAACCGAAAGAAGAATGAAAAGCCCACCAAGACGGATAATGCCGCCAATACCTACAAAGATCCAATTTTACAGTTTGGTGCATTGACGCCTCCACAACTTAAAACCAGCCAAGAGGATTTTGATCGAGCTTTGAAATTGAGCGTTCAAATCATCAACATACGGCGTAAAATTGCCACTTTGACATCTGAATTAGAGAGTATATGATGGATAACCTTACATATGTGAGTAAATTACGCCCTCGCAAACTATTGCATGTAATTCTATACCTCTACATCACTGTACAAGTCACTATCATTCTCGTAATCTTCAGCATTAATTTCGGGCATGTCTTCATCTTCATCGGCATCCTCGTCATCACTAGCTTCACCACCACTCTTGTCTTTGCCATTCTCACCTTCAAATCTTGCTTTTTTTCTAAGTTTCTTTGCTTGCTTTTTATCAAGTTTGGCTTGTACGGCAGCCTGTTGTTTGGCTCTTCTCTCTTGTTTCAACTTCTCTTTTAATTTGTGCTTAGCATCAAGCTTTTGCGCTTCATCAACAGATTTTGATACAGATGAATGATAAAGTGTTTTTGATGATCCAACTAAACCTTCTTCAATCTTTAACAAAGACATATTTATTCTTGGTCCCAATTCAACCAATTTGATAGCTCTCTTTTTTGATGTAGTGATTGATTCTTGTTGCTGTGGCTGGTTCTCGTTTTGTTGAGACTGTCTCTTGAGGAATTCCTCATGTTGCACTTCAACTACCGCATCGTCCTCCACCTCACTATCAGAAGTCAAACCACCAATAGCATATGGATCCAAAATCAAGTCGGCAACATCCTGAGCATTGGTCATTTTGGGCAATTTTTTCTTCAAATTGTGATGGGATTGAATAAGTTTCTTGACACTTTTGCTCTCATCGACAAGTTTTGTATTTATGGAGTAATGCCTAAGTTCAATCTGTCCTGTAGTTTTATCCTTGGAGATGAGTAACACCCTCTTGATTGTGTTGACCTTAGTATTTTGTGGTTGAATTGGAGGAAACATATTTTGAAACATGGTAACCATCAACTTTTCATGCATAGGCATCTCGTTGACATTGTTGGAAAACCCATTCAAGACTAATAATGGCGGCTGGTGAAACTCTGCACTATCTTTACCAACCGACTTTGGATGTTTCAAGATCTTTCGGACATCTTTACATAAGGAGTAAGTGTTGACCATAAATTGCAATGTGGGACCTCTTGGTAATTTACCCATACGCAAAGTGATATTTCCCGATGAGGTTTGGTTGAAAATGAACAAGTCAGACACATGCAACGGACCACACATGACTATAAAGTCTTTTAATTTATTGGATTTACGTTCTCGCAAGTTGATGGCAGTATGTGGTTGCATGACATTTCTAAAGTCAGATACTAATTGAGATAATGAGTGATTTTTCAAAGATGAACCTAGATGGATCACCATTGACTTGGGTATTTTGGCAACTTCATCCTCACTAGGTTTCTGATGGGTTCTTCTCTTTGTTCTTCTCTTGGCCATGACGTTGTTGTGTAGCTCTTTTCGTAGCAGATGTGTAGAACACTGATGGAAAATAAATTCATCTCATCGGCTCACAAAGAAAAAAATCAAAAAGTTCATCTCAGCTAGCATCATCAACTTCACCACCAATCGGGAAAATGTCATCAAAGGGGGTACATAAAAAGAGCAAGTCATCCGATGCTACAAAGAAACTAGCAGAAAAGATCAAGAAGCAAGCTTTACTAAAGCAAAAACAATTACAGGAGTCAAAGGAATCATCACATGAAACAGATGGAGATAAAGATGCAAACTCATCTGTTGCATCTACCACAGAGACTACCATTGATCCCGATGCTGAGCTAAAATTCAACACATTTGCTGAATTAAACCTAGTTCCAGATTTGCTTGAAGCTATTCAGCAAATGAACTTTGCCAAGCCTACTCCCATTCAATCAGAAGCTATTCCCCATGCTCTTGAAGGGAAAGATATTATTGGTTTGGCAGTCACTGGTTCGGGTAAAACAGCAGCATTTGCAATTCCAATTTTGCAAGCCCTTTGGCACGCACAGACACCATATTTCGGTTTAGTTCTTGCTCCTACTAGAGAATTAGCATTTCAGATCAAAGACACATTTGACGCTCTTGGGGCCACAATGGGATTAAGGTCAGTATGTATTGTCGGTGGGATGGATATGATGGATCAGGCTAGAGATTTGATGAGAAAACCACACATTATAGTTGCAACACCGGGAAGAATTATGGATCATTTGGAACATACGAAGGGATTCAGCTTGAAGAATTTGAAATATCTTGTTATGGACGAAGCTGATCGATTGTTGGATATGGATTTTGGACCTGCATTGGATAAGATATTGAAAGTGATCCCACCAAAACGCACTACATACTTGTTTTCGGCAACGATGACCAACAAGATTGAAAAATTACAACGAGCCAGTTTACATAACCCAGTCAGAGTTGCAGTATCAACAAAATATCAAACTGCTGACAATTTAGTGCAATCGATGATGTTAGTCAACGATGGGTACAAGAACACAATTTTGATTCATTTGTTGAATGAGTTCATGGGGAAATCAATCATAGTGTTTACAAGGACTGTAGCACATGCACAAAGAACAGCATTGTTGGCACGAATATTGGGATTCAATGCAGTACCCTTACATGGTCAATTATCACAAGCTCAGAGATTGGGTTCATTGAACAAATTTAAATCTTCAAAAGCCAACATTTTGGTAGCTACTGATGTTGCCGCAAGAGGTTTGGATATACCTCTGGTTGATGTTGTCATAAACTATGATATTCCAACAGATTCAAAAGCATACATCCACAGAGTAGGGAGAACGGCTAGAGCAGGAAGATCTGGTAAATCTATCTCCTTAATCACACAATATGATTTGGAAATGTACTTGAGAATCGAAAATGCCTTGGGAAAGAAGCTCCCAAAGGAAGAGAAGCCTTCAAAAGAAGTGCTTGATGCATTGCACATTCATGTAGATAAAGCAACTGCTGAGGCTATTAGACAGACGAAGGAGATCCATGACAAGAGAGGCAAAAGGAGAAGAGACGATGATCGTGAAGAAAGGTGAACCTGAAACGAACATGTATTTGATAATTATTTATGTAAGAAATGAACCGGGCACTCGCCATAACCTTTTTTGTTGAACCAATCTTTGATGCATTTGTAGTGGAAAACACATAGACACTCTAATCTACCAACTTTATCTCCTGGCTTTAGATCCTCAAGACATATAACACATTCTTCCTCTTCAATTTTCTCTTGTGGTACAAGGGAGGTATCTACACTCGTACTTGCTGATTGGATTCCATCTATATTTTCGTATTGTGGTTTGGGAATTGGTGGTATATTATACACCAACATTTTGTTCTTAGGAGTCAGCTCGGGTGAGAATCTAGTTGAGTGGTCGGTATTGAAATCAAATGCTACGAGACACTCACTGATATGTTGTTCCTTGAACTTCTCAAAGTCGTCATTCGATATTAGCTCCACGTTTTTCCTATCGGAAATATACTCCTTCAATAGATCAGTTGCACAAACAGGACATAGGTTACTATCGCTTGCACCATCTTGATTTCGTCTATTCAATGATGTAGTCGATGAGGAGCACGGAAGTTGGTGTGTATGTTCTCGCGACGTGTACTTGATTCCGTTAGTGTTGTCTTCATCACTTTGATTCACTACTGAGTTTGGTTCATCAAATAAAGCTCGTCGAATCATGGTGATCTCATTGGCACATTCATCACAAGTCTTGTATATCTCATTCAGTTTTGATAATCGTACTCTTGATCTATTGCCATCGATATTTGGCTGGGATATGTCTGGAGGTGCTGCTATAGGCGTGTTGTCAAAATAATGCATCTCTCGAGATGAACAGTCGCCACATACTACTTTGCCACACTTTCTGCAGTGATGCCGCCTATGGAAAATACTGTAGGTCGTGTGACACAAGAAACACTCAGTCACCTCGTTATCGTCTTGCCAAACTGGCGTAACAAGTCTTCGTGGTGGCATCTTAATAAAAACCTACTATGTTATGTAGTTCAAGTATCCGAGTGGCAACTGTGGATCTGTATTTTTAAGAAAAAATGTGGGTTATAGTTCACCCCTTGTGATCTCCCTGTCCTCTCTTATCTTAAAGTAGTAAAAT
Organism: Candida orthopsilosis Co 90-125; assembly: GCF_000315875.1. Taxonomy (NCBI): domain Eukaryota; kingdom Fungi; phylum Ascomycota; class Pichiomycetes; order Serinales; family Debaryomycetaceae; genus Lodderomyces; species Lodderomyces orthopsilosis. Next base: position 269,283 of record NC_018301.1, read on the forward strand.
AATGATTCACAAAAGAATACCAAAGAATTTGTACACAGTTTCAAAAATACACGACTCGTCAATGTCGTCTGTTTTGTATTGTCATAAATTATGAAATAATGACAATATAAAACCATGAACTGAACACTACACCACTAGACCAATCCCTAATGTCGGATAGGCTAACGCAACTTCAAATATGTCTAGATCAACTTGTTGAGCAGTTTAATGCTACTGTACACTACGTCAATGTTCATGTAAAACCGGCATTGTTAGATGAGGATCCAACGTCAGTGTCAAACAGAGCAGCCAATGCACCAGTACCTCAACAACAACAACAACAGCAACAACAGCAACAACAGCAACAGCAATCACCACAGTCCGTACAGCAACTGCCGAAGGAAGAAGGCAATGAAGATTCCAAGGAATTGCTGAAACCACCTGAATCTACCGAAGAAGATTTTGAAAGCACGCTTGATGAATTGGCTACTGATATCGTTTTGAAAAGTAGACAAATAAACATGTTGATTGATTCATTACCAGGTATAGGTGTTACACCGGAAGTGCAGATGAAATTAATTGCCGATTTGAGTCAGGAGTTGAAGCAAGTAGAGCAGGAGAGACAAGAAAAGATTAAAGAAAAGGATGAGTTGTTGGCCAAAGTAGATGACTTGATCAAGGAGTTAGCTACAGGGATCTCGCAAACAAGGATGTAAATGTTTAAGAAATGTGTAATTTAATGTATAAATTTGGTAATGAGCTTCAACCCCCATAAGTCATACAATCCATGTGCCAACCAGGAAACCATTTATGGGCAACACAACTGGCTACACCCCATTCAGTTCCATAAATTAGCGGAATAAACTCAATGAAGCAGTAAATAGAACTCGAAAGTATTCCAATCATTACCAGAATTTGAATGTATCTGTTTTGATAATTCAAATACTCTCCCAAATTCATTATAGCAAAGTATAGTGCTGGCAAGTAATGGTGCGCATAAAGGTTCCGATAAATGAAAAAGTAGGGTAAATAATGAAGTGCCCATCCTGCAACATGCTGTAACGCGTTGGCATAAAACTTCCTCTTTGCTTCTGAGTCAAGGTAAGTCACATAGGGGTTAAAGTTCCGCAAGGTGTAGAATGCAAGCTTGACCATGGCGATAATAACAACAATAAAGCTAAGTATGTAGGTTGTTACATTACCCAAAAAGTAGATCTGACTTGTATGCTCTGTCAAGCTTGTATATTGTGGCAAGCTTTGGAAGTAAGCAACACCTTTGAGTACAAATGGCCAAGATTCAGGTCGTGAACTATATTTATGCGGAGTAGTAAAGTCCGCGTTCACTCTAAACATTGCTTGATGAAGATCCCAAACTTTAGTCAAAAAGGGCACCAGTCCAAATTCCACATGTGGTTTCTTGCCATCCAATAATGGATGCTGATTGGACTCTATGTACCATAAAGAGTTGGGAATTGTAGACTCCAGAACGCATAGAACTTCATTTTGATAATCACCCCAGCTTGGAAGCTTATCTTGATGACTAATTAAGTTACATCTGTTATCTCTGCTTACCAACATGAATACAGTTTCAGTAGCACGTAACTTGATCATGGGTAAATTGTTCGTAGCATGTGGCTTTTTATTTAAAATTCGCAATTTAAACTCGTACTCTGTATTGCCCAACAATCCCCTTGTTTCATTACAATTTACTTCTTTCGAGTAATCATGCTCAGAAATGGGAGGTCTCACGTCGCTGACATGGAGATATCTTTCAGTCGCTTTGTGGTATAATCTGATGAATTCTCCATCCTTGACTGGTCGAATTTGATTATAATGCTTGTGTTCATAAAACTTACGTGGCAATTCTACCACCCACTCATTGTTAGGATCCTCATGACTGTATAGGGTCACTTGTTGCAATTGCGATCCCTTAGGGTAAGTTTTATCATGTGAATGAAGATATTTCTCGAGGTTATTGTGCTTGATGGTGACCGTACTTCCATATAGGACCTCGACAGGAGATGTGCTGTAATCTTGAAAAGTGGATCTAAGTCTAGGTGAGAGTAAGCCACTATTTGGACCTTCGAAAGGAAGTAAATCAAAATGTATTTTCCATAATGATAGGTAGATTGTTAATGGTAGAACCAACAAGACGAGAAGTTTGTAGAATACAAGTCTGAACCATTTGAAGGTGGAAATAGTTAAGTCACCAAGCAACTGGTACATATCAAACAAGGAAAAGACTCCTACCCATAAAAGAGTGTAAAACCCAGACAATTTCATCGAAATTGTCCATCCTAGTGACAACCCTGTTGCAACTAGGTACCACCACCACGATCCTCCTTCTGGTTCTGTTTTGCATGATAACTTAAGGTAGTAAATACTCAAAGCTTGGCCCAAAATCAAGGCGGAGTCTAGAAAGATAAATCTCGACTGTGTGGCCAATGAATTTTCAAACAATACTATCGCTGCAGTAAATAATGAAACCCATTGATCTGAATCAAGACGCATGATCAAATAGGTAACATCGACGGCTAGAATGCCGCAAATCCCTGAGAATATTCTCATAATTGTGTAAGACATGTTGTAGTATGGTTCTCCAATGGCTTCAAAATCAATGTCAGGGTCAAAATGGGTCAATTTCGCCAACAAATAGTAAATAAACCTACCCAATGGAGGATGCACATCAAGAAAGAATGTGCCCTTGAAGTAGTGTTGAACATATCGTAAGATATGGATCTCATCGAATACAATGTTCGCTGGTTGGTAGATTTTGTAGATACGTAGGAGGGAAACGGATGTAAGACAAAGGACTACTGCAACATCCTTTTTGGTGAGGTTATTAGCTTTCCGCCTTTTCGACTCAATAATGTATGGTCTATATGGTCCTGACCTGTATACTTCCTCCTTCTTCGACGACATTGTGGACGAATTGAGATTAAGGAGCCGAATTTTTCAAAATTGACTACGCGTTCTTATAACCGAGAGATCTGGCAACGCCTCCTTCATATAAATTATTCTATTAATTGCTGAAACTAAATTACAACCTATACCATTAGATCCTGCTTATGCTTTCTATACTTTACTCTCAATTCGCTCCTTATTAGCCCATAGGAGTAGACAGCAACTCCTACAAGACAAGCGACAGTCACGCCAATACCCGCAACTGCAAAAACAGCACCCATAACTTTGAAAGCTAATAACGGGTAGTTTCCTACTCCACCTTTTCCGATCTCAGTATTGGACAAAGACATGGTACACAAAGGGAAAGTCATTGCCCAGAACCCTTTGTGGTGCTTCAAAAGTCCGTATTTGTTGGTATGATTCAAGTTAGGGGTTTTGGCAAATGGTCGTATCTTTGAAAAGATTGACATGATAGCTATGAATGTCATGTAGTAGCCAAATGAGAGAATAAACAACCCAAGAAATCCCCCAATACATAGAAAAATTTTTCCATATATCAACTCTTTTGGAATAAGCTCGTTCAAGTTGTTGCCAAATAAATAAATGCTGTATGATGATTGACCCAAGAACCCTACTGGTAGGAATCCAGTAAATATCAACTGCGTAGGAGGAATCTTGTGCATAATCAATCTCCATATGTATATAGTGATAATTGCAAATGCCAAACAAATTGACAATGCCCACAACATGTAACTAACAATCATGGTGATGACAGTTTCATTCAATGTGTACAAATTCAACTCAATTAGGTGCCCTGAGGATGATGTCACTGTTAATGCAACAATAGGGAGCAACAATGTAGCATTCAATTTCGAATCTGACTCTACTGCATTCAATTTGGAAAAAAAGCTAAAGTAGACTATCGGGAATGCAGTGTATACAGCTGAAGCGACAGATATCCACCACAATGTCCATACAAGATACATGTGATCACCTTTAGTGATGAACGATGTGTAATTGACAATTGTAGTGAACCCCATTGAGAAAGCACCCATATATGATGCCTTTAGAGGATCCACATGGTACGATCTCAACTTCCCTGGGAAGTAAATGCATTGCATGATGAATAATATCAAGTTAACAATGAACAAAATACAACAAATACCAAACATGATATACGAACAAACTTCTAGCCAATAAGCTGGGAACGGGAAATGGTACAATATGGTCGACGATATTCCTGTACCCATTACTGAAACAAAATATGCAGGGACAAACTGCTTGACTAAATTACCCACAATAAAACGTTCATACCATGACTCTTCCTTGGGTATTGGCTTTGACCCTCGTAGTTGTGCTTGCAAATGCTCATATTCTTTTGACGTCGACGCAATAGAAGAAATAATTGAATCATAGTCCATGTTATTTACCCTATTAGCATTTTGGTTTTGCTGTGATGATGACAGTCGTTGTGTTCTTGCGGTACTCGAGGAATGTTGTGAATTTTTGTCAACTTGTTCTGCCTCGCCTATTTGCAATTTTGTAGTTGCATTTGCATTTGCGTCCTCATCGCTCACAGCTTTGCGACCCACAACTTCGTGTTGTGCCGAGGAGGTATCCGAATTAGTGTGGCTACTCATCACGTCACCTGATATGTTGCAATTTCTATGACAGAAAAATAAATTAATACACAAAAGATTTGGAATTTAGCTAGCTGTTGTGATGTATTATTATTTCCTAGGGGTCTGGTTGCAAATATAAATTATGCATGAAGTGGTTGCAAATGAGCTGTAATCTGTATTTATGGATTGCTGGTGATAAATTTGAATGAAGAGGGTTGAGGTTGTCTTTTATAAAAAAAGGGATCCACAATTTTTTTTCCTCCGACTCCTCTGTTGTCATGCGGCGTGGATGCGAATAAGCGCAAAAGACTCATAATATTCCCGTAGCAAGTATTTTGCAAAAACGGGACTGCTCTTCCGGTGGGAGAGCTAGTAGTAACTCGGTCTGGGTTTAAGGTTTGTTGCGTTTGTCAAGGTTTGAACTCAATAGGCTGCTCAACAAAAGGCAATGATTCAGGAAAAGGATTTTAAAATGTTACTAGAAGCTGTCTACATTACGCAGTCTAACTCTACACCACACATAATTGGCTTTACCATACGGCTTGAGAAGTATAAAGAATCGTCAAGATTAAATGTGAAGCGCGTTCATTGATGACTCTTAATTATAAAATAGGTAACAAGCGGCAAAAATCACCTTGTCGATTCAACAAGGGTTCAAACTCCACTTTGGTAAATTGCAACGAACTTTTGTCGAAGCGCCAAAGAATCAGACCACTCTCTAGGGCACGGCATCATATAGAATAAGCAAATCTGTTGATTTGGTAAAGCTGTGAAGCGCTTTCAAACTTTATTATAAGATGCAAGATCTATAGTGAGATATTATATTTTCATATTGAGTCAATTATAAATTACCCAAATAGGTATTGCCATTCGGCGGCGCCGACGGCAGCTCTCAAGAAAAAGTTTTTTGAGAGGCGGTCATTCATTTTTTCAGTTTTGTGTTAAATTACAATAAATTAAAGGTTTACGTGTAATTTTGAATAAAGAGAGAGGAATCGGTAAATGTAAAGCATCTACAAATGATGGGATAAAAGAAAGGGGAATAATTAGCTCCAATAAGTAGTAGAAGAGGTGCAAGCGGAGTAAATTTGAGGGAGGTAGAAGCCAGTGTTAGTCTATCGTCAAGAATATCACAGCCATGTTGTTTCTAATTCAAATTGGTTTAAGAAGGGATGCGTTTAATTTCGTGTATTCTCCAATTCTTGTAATTAGAAACAATGCAGCTAAAATGTTGATGTCACCAATTCATTGTTCAGACTGAGCCGGCTTATTGGCTGATCGTTGGGATCTATATATAAGTTGAATTGTCTGGGCAAATGATGCCATTGTTTACATTAAAATAACACGTAAGTTTCTCCTCAAATCAAAATTTAGACTAAAACCATATCCGTTTCATCTATTGTTATTCTTTATTGCGAGAAAACTCTCCTCACTCTGAACAGCAAATGAGAATTAGTATTGTAAAAACGTCATGCGACTGACATCCGCAATAGACACCACCTTTCCGCTATTGTTTAGCAAATATCTGCTGTGATCAATGTGCTAACTATATGGCTTCAGAATTTTAGTCTTGGAAAGCGGGGGTGGAAATACAGAAAACGTGTTGTCGGCGGCGGTCTAATTTAAATTGTTTACCAATTTTGAACAATATACATGGTAGCAACCGGCTCATCCCCAATTTGGATAAAAAAGTTTTCATTGGCTGGAAATGACCGCTCCCCTTTCCCTTTAAGTAAAAAAAAAAAAACTAAGGCCCGATCAAAACCAGTTCCCATCAAAAGCGTTTAACAAAAAATTTTGTTATATAAATCAGTTGTATTTCCCTTCTTCTTCCTTCAATAAAAGCTATACCTTTTTTATTTTACATTTTGCTATCTAGAATCTTATCCATTTATATTTATCCCATAGACTTGTATTTTCCTTCACTTGAACCACACTTCGCAACTATAAACTACAGCCACAATACGCAATGCTTTTAAATCCATCAAATATTATCGACAGGAATAACTCTTCCAACAGCAACACTGTTCCAACTACACAGCATATTTCATGTTCAGCCGTTGCATCTAGCACGCCCAGGTCATTCCCATACTCCCAGCCTGCTGAATTAACATTATCGATGGATCACGGTCATGAAATAAATGGAACCACTATCGACAATATTGACAAGTCATCCAGCTTTTACGAACTTATAATGGACTTGAAAAAACTCCTTGCCGGTAAAGGATTGTCTTCAGAAGACATAGACGTAAATAAGGTCAGAGAGCTAATGGAGAATTACAAATCCTCAGATATTGATTGGTCCCACTTGGCACTTCATGATGAAACAAGAAACTACTCAAGGAATGGTATCATCAACTTGAACGGTAATGCTAACTTGTTAATACTTGTATGGTCGCCAGGTAAGTCAAGTGCTATTCATGATCACGCCAACGCTCATTGTTGTATGAAAATTCTAAAAGGTGAGCTCAGAGAATCATTGTATGATATCCCAGAACGCACTGGAGAACAATTAAGATGCAAAAAGGAAACCCCATTGTATCGTGATGAAGTTGGGTATATTTCCGACTCAATTGGTCTTCATAAAATTACAAACCCATTGAAAGATGAAATTAGTGTTTCCCTTCATCTTTACACTCCTCCATATGCAGCATTGTATGGTTGTAGTATGTACGAAGCTTCAAATGGTAGAAAGCATCATGTTGACATGTCCAAATACTACAGTTGGCAAGGAGAGTTGGTCAACGAATCACATTCCCTGACTTGCTAGTTACCTTGTATACATTTTATAGTATAGCTTTTACAATTGTATTTATTTAAATATTACCAGCCTTCATTTGTAAAGCACCTAAAATAGTCTCAGAAAATCTGAGCCACCTTCGTATGGCACTTGCAACCAGTTCTTTTCGTCATATTCGGCAACACCATCAATAACATGGAACGCATAAGCATATCTTGATTTATCACTCTTGTTCTTTTCCAGCTTATGAAGTACAGAGTTGTGAATCAATATCAAAGATCCTGCTTTGCATGGCACCATCTTGTACTCCCCTTCAACTGGTTTCTCCTCTTGCAATTGTTCAAATGTACAACCCAGATTTAGTCCATCTTTTCTCACAAATCTTTTGGAAACAGGGTAAGTCTTGTGAGTACCTGGTATATACGACAAGCAACCATTTTCTTCAGTGCAATCCTCTAAAGCTATCCAAAATCCAATTGCAGTCTGTGGTTTTGTAAATAAGAAAGTGGCGTCATTATGCGGAGGTACAGCATTATCACGTTCGGTACTTTTGTTCCCCACAGGTTGCTTGAAAATGCACATACTTTGCAACACTTGTGGCTCAGTAAGTTTCAAATCATGGGCAATATCCTTCACCTTGTCATCAAATGTGATCTGTTTAAATAATGGGTCTTCAATATGAAGACCATGTCCTATTTTATTTATCGATTTCGATAATTCAATTGTCAAATTACCGTCTTGATCAAATGCATCAGTATCAAAAAAATACGATATTTTATCTGCTGATTCGTAAAAATATCGGTCACCGATATGATCATCATCGGAAGTCTTGAAAGTAGTCTTGGGGTGGTTTGATAAATCACATTGTGCGAGGAGTTGTTTTGACTGAGTTAAAAGTTTTGATGTTTGTTCAGGGGTTAAAAAATCCTCAATACATAGCATTCCCTCGGTACTGAACGTGTCTATTTGAGATTGGGTGAGGCTTCTCATGTTGGTTGAATTGGTAACAAGTGGTCAATTTCGATTCTTATCAGCGGATATTTTGATCGGTTATTGGCAGTTGGTTATATGCAGTACGTCAAACAGTCAGGCGTTATTACATTAAAGAAGTCACTCGAAACGTAAAGAGGACAGGTGTAGTTAGTGAAGTCTGGTGTTTAATTGCAGCTTCCTTCCTGTGCACTGAAACTTCTTGCATCTGGAAAGCTCTTGTGAGTAGAGACGTTTCCCAGGACTCAATTTGGAACAAAGGTCGGTATTACTCCATATCCTATAATTGGATGTTTCTGGAGGTTAGCATATAGCTAAATATGTTTACCAAGTATTCGGTTGTTATCGTCACTTCTGTCCAATTGGGGTTGTCAGTGACAGGACCAATTTCTTGTATAGGACCTTGTAAGCGCATAGAATTGTAAAAAAATTTGCAACTGACAATGCAAATGTATATCACTCTTCAACAAAATACCCACTAGTATTACCAATAGCACGAGCGATGACTTACCTTCAACAGTTAATTGACAAGAACAAAGAGGAATACAACAGAGCAACAAGACATCCACTCACAAATGAGTTGTGCCAAGGTACCCTTTCTGATAGTAGATTGTACGTTTACCTCACCCAAGATTTAAAATTTTTCAACTACAGTCTCAACCTACTCGGAAAAACGTTGGCCTTATGTGATGACCCTAACTCATCAGTAAGATTAGCCAAACAGATTGGGTTCCTTGCAGAGGATGAAAATATGTATTTTGCCGATATATTGAATGAGTTGGAGAGCCAAGACCTTTCTTCTGTTTCTAAAATGAGAAATGAGTCGATCATTTTACCACAAGTTACTCAATATATTGAATACTTGAAATACTTGATCAACGACTCATCCTCATATTCGGAATTGATTACTTTCTGTTTTGTTATGGAAAAAGTGTACTTGGAATGGGTCCAATATAACCAAGAGAACAACAATATTGCTAAGAACTTGCCTAAAAAGTTTCAAACATGGATTGACTTACATAGTGGTGACCATTTCATTAAATGGGTTCAGTTTTTGAATAATGAAGTCGAACGTTGTCTTAAATTAGAGGCCGGTGAAGACGAAAACTCTACCAAAATTTACGAATCGACATTCGTCAAATCCTTGAAATTAGAAAGTGATTTTTTTGAGGCATGTTATTCGTATAAGGAATAAGTACCTAAAAATAGATAGTTTTGCAACCTTAGTTAGCTGAATAAATCGGACTTCTGTAGATTCAAATATGTCTCTTGCCCGCTTTTCCAACTCCCCTAACTGCATAAAAGCAAGCCGATCTGAAATAAAGGTATTCTGTGAGTTTTGGTTCCATGAGAGCAGGCGTAAGCTTGCTTTGTGTGCAGCCAAATATATGATGTCGCTATGTCTTGGCCACGCACTAAAAAAGGGGAACTCTTAATGCATATTCTCACCCCCTAATTGATAATTGAAAATCATATGAACTTCCTCAAAATATGCCTTTACAGAGCTCTGACGTATATAGCCTGATTTTATAAATTGGCTTCAATTCCTCCCTCTTCAATTGAGAAGGAACGTTCTTTAACCTACATTAAACCTCTATAAAACATGTCTACTAACAAAATCACGTTCTTACTCAATTGGGAACCAACTCCTTACCACATTCCAGTCTTTTTAGCCCAAACTAAAGGCTACTTCAAAAAAGAAGGGTTGGATGTTGCTATCCTTGAACCATCCAACCCATCCGATGTTACAGAATTGATTGGTTCTGGTAAAGTTGATATGGGTTTGAAGGCTATGGTTCATACATTGGCTGCTAAAGCTAGAGGTTTTCCAGTTACCTCAATTGGTTCATTATTAGATGAACCATTCACTGGTGTTTGCTACTTGGAAGGTTCAGGTATCACTCCTGATTTCCAATCTCTCAAGGGAAAGCGTATTGGTTACGTTGGTGAATTTGGAAAAATTCAAATTGATGAATTGACAAAGCATTATGGTATGACTCCAGATGACTACACTGCTGTTAGATGTGGTATGAATGTTGCCAAGTACATTTTGGAAGGTAGCATTGATTGTGGTATTGGTATTGAATGTATCCAACAAGTTGAATTGGAAGAAGCCTTGAAGAAGCAAGGTAAGAACCCAAATGACGCCAAAATGTTAAGAATTGATAAATTGGCTGAATTGGGATGCTGCTGTTTCTGTACCATCTTGTACATTGCCAATGACAAGTTTATTGCAGAAAACCCAGAAAAAATCAAGGCTTTCTTGAAGGCTATCAAGTCTGCCACAGACTTCGTTTTGGCCAACCCTAAACAAGCTTGGGAAGAATATGGTAACTTTAAACCACAAATGACATCTGAGTTGAACAGGAAGAAGTTTGAAAGATGCTTTGCTTACTTTTCTGATTCATTATACAATGTTCACCGTGATTGGAACAAAGTCAACAATTACGGTAAGAGATTGGAAATTTTGCCAGATGACTACAAGCCAAACTACACCAATGAGTACTTGTCGTGGCCAGAACCCAAGGAGGTTGAAGATCCAACGAAGGCTCAAGAACTTATGCTTAAGCACCAGGAAGAATGTAAGGCTTGTGGTGGTTACAGAAGATTGGTTCTCACCGGCGTTTAGTTAGATTAGTTAGATAAATACAAGTATTTTCTCAAACTTTGACTCGTACGAGGTGACTTGTAGTTCTCACGCCCAACACCTTATCTTTTTCGTAATTTTTGTTGGCACCGAGCCGCCGAAAAAGAAAGAATGCAAAAAAGAAAAAGAAAAAAAATTGTGAAGGCGTTGTTCAAAATGGTCCGAATAATTTTTCATCATCAAAATACCTTCTGTACATTAACTTCAACTACGTCTACGTATTCTACAATATGAATCCAGCTGTCACAAACATCGCTATCATGCTTATTGGTATGCAAGTCGCCAAGAAATTGGACTTGGAAGACCCAACTGTTTTGTTCTACACAAGAGCTTTCTACATTTCATGCCAAGTCATCACCTTCCTCGTATACTTTATTGTCAGATTGAAGATCAACCAAAAGAACGACTTGACAACTATCAAATACGTTGAGCCAGCTAATCCTATGAGCGGCGAAACCGAACCAAGAGCTGTTGTTACCACAGTCAAGGAGTATGACTTGCAACAAGTTAATGGTCAAGTCAAGGGTATCTTTACTGGTTTAGCTATGATGGGTTTCATGCATCTCTACATGAAATATACCAATCCATTGATCATGCAAAGTGTTTCTGGTGTCAAGTCAGCTTTGGAGTCAAACATTGTCAAGATCCACCTCTATGGATCTCCAGCTACTGGTGACTTAAAAAGACCATTCAAGACTGCGCCTGGTTTTATGGAAATGTTGACTGGAGGTGCTGGTGTACAAACCGATAAAGCTTCCGTCGAAAGCGCTGAAGTCAGTGGTGCTGGTGGTATTAAACAAGATTAGAAATAAAAAATTATATATTGTAACTGATTGGATTTTCTTATACACAAGTAATTTATGTTTTGTAATTTTGATGTACGAGAATACACTCTTGCTCTTTACCGCGTGTGAAGGAGATCAAGTCTAGTAGTTTGCTGGCAATTATGAGTTCAGCCACTGACCAATCGCCAACTCCGTAAATTTCTGGTACCGCTTTAGCTAAGTCAGGGAGTATCGCATCATGAATGGGCTTAAAGTTTAGTACTTCTTGTGCTGATATATCAGTAACCTTTCTGAGATGAACAAATAAATCATGGATCCATTGTGATAGGTTTTCGTCATTGTAATGGTTCTTGTTATAACAGCGGATCAACCATAGCAACCAACATTGATCTTGAAATTCAGATTCCAACACTGATTCATATGAACTAAATCCGAGGAAAAGTAGCGACTGTTGGAATTTGATGTCCTTTTTGTATACACTTTTCAATGAAATCAAGTCGGATTTGAATTCCCCAAGAAGTTGTTTCTCTTGCCTCTTGACGATCTTGATTGCTGAAGTGAAAATTGCATTTTGTGATTCAGTGTACCAACGAATGTATTTGTGTTTAATTGAGTCATTAGGGATATTTAAATTCATCAACTTCTTCTTGGTTTCAAATGCAGCTCTGAGATGGTTTAATCCAGCTAATTGCATACGCAATGTAAAGCCAAATTCCCATTGGTTCTGCACGAGGGCTTGAAACAACTGAATCAAGCTTTTTGGAATTTGCTCTTGATTTATGTAGAAAAGCACACTATCGCTATGTGTTTCTACTACGCTTGGGGCTTGCTCGACCACAGAATTTGTGTAATCATAAATCGATGGTAATTCAATACCCAAGTCCTTAATCACCTCCATTCGAGGTTCTGGAATCTTTATCTTTAATGCAGCAGAGTCAGCGGTGTTATTCTCAATTGCAAACCCATAAGCCAACAACAACTCCTCATTTCCTTTTTGGCCATAGTTATTGAAAATCTCTTCACCTTTTGAGACACCGTCTGATTGGAAAAGAAACTCACCATCTACACAGCACCATTCAGCCTTTGCTTTTGGATTATGGTTCAACAAATCAACAACGGGTAACAACATTGGTTCATTTTTAGGTAAGCTTGGGTCGATAATGTACGCGGGGAATGCTCTACTTTTGAGAATGAGTGATGCCCAAAGGTAATTCGGAAAACTGGTCCAGTTGTTGATGTCTACCTCGTTGAAGTAATTGTAATAGTCATCATCAGTATAAAACTTGTTTTCATAATAAAATTTGAGGTTTATAAAGTGCAGCTCTGGTTTTGGTACCTCTTTGGGTATAATATTAACTGCACTCCACCACCCTTCAACCAAGGAAGCTATGTTTTCCCTTAAAGAGTTACCCAAGTTTGTTCCTTTAAGGTAAGCCTTATCTTGAGCTGACCAGGTGTATGGGGAATCAATTGCTTGAAGTGAGGGAAGTAAATCCAAATATGGCTTGTAAAAACTTCCTTGAGTTTGCAAATAACAAAGATAGACCTTCAATAATGAGCTATGGTTTGCCTCTTTATATGCATCCTTAAATAAGGCGGTGGCCTTGTCACATGTGATGACCAACTCTCTGGAAATTTTTATTGAGGCTTTGTCGTTGGACACCAGAATAGCTCCATAGTAACCGGGCTTTATTTCCTTGAATTCTATATTCTTAGAAACATCGGCACCATTGTCAGTAGCCCATTGAAGCAAACTATGAATCTTCTCCATTATGGATGTTAAAGTTGCAATGAAGAAGATTTTAATGCGAGAAGAGAAAAATCCACAACATTCGATGCCAATTAACCCTTAGTAATATACATCGAATGAATAGCAGTATTACTCATCACAATCGATACCTCTACTCTCCACAACTTAATTTTATCCACCTTACTATTCAATTCCATTGAATTCATTTTGCTTCTGCATATCTGGTGATTTCTAAAATTCTTGGTCGTGTAGAGTAACATTTTGAAAAACTGACATTCTATAAAAAGCACACTAATTTCCTCATTTTCAACCTTAGCTTCTCTACCAACCAACAATGATGTTAAGAGGTACCCTCAGACAAAGCAGGTTGACCAGAACTACACACTTGCCAATAGTGAGGCTCTTTTCATCCTCACCCCTTAAATTTCAAGAAATTCCTAAATCAAAGCCTCAAGAAGAGCCTAAATCAGATGGAGAACCTAAAAGAAGACCCTTGAGTAGAGTTGCAATTGGTGGGTCAAAAGATTCCTTAAAACAGTTCAACAAAGGCAGTGGTTTAGAATTTGCAACCTGGAAAGCTGTGGTGATCCTTCTCGTATTTGGTGGTATTGGTACATACTTTTTCCAAAAGGAAAAAGCCAGGCTACAACATCACAGGGAAATGGAACAAAATAGAAAGGTTGGGACTCCATTAATCGGTGGACCATTTAACTTGGTTGACACAAACGGAAATTCTTTTACTGAAAAGAACCTTGTTGACCCTAAGGGAAAGAAGTTTTCTATATTATATTTTGGGTTCACTCATTGTCCTGATGTATGCCCTGAAGAGCTTGACAAATTAGGTGACATGTTGGAAATTCTCAAAAAGAACAATGTTGAAATTCAGCCAATTTTCATCACATGTGATCCTAACAGAGACACCCCTAAAGTTGTTGATGCTTACTTGAAGGACTTCCATCCAGATATTATTGGGTTGACAGGAGAATATGAAGAGGTAAAGAATGCTTGTAAAAAGTACAGGGTCTACTTTTCAACACCACCAGATGTCAAACCTGGTCAAGACTACCTAGTCGATCATTCAATATTCTTTTACGTCTTGGATCCAGAAGGAAACTTTGTCGATGTTATTGGAAGAGAAGCGTTGGCTCCAGAAAGTGCCTTGAAGATTACCGAGTTATCCGAAGCATATATTCCAAAATCAGAGAGAGAGGCAAAACAAAATGGATTGTTGGGATTCCTTTATAAATAATTTGACGTTTCGTATCTTGTAAATAGTTTATCGGTGAAGCTCTTGTAATGACTTATGTGTTCGATGTAGCGAGGACCTTCAGGAAGAGAATCCCCATATTTAAGGTTATCAGATTTCAAGATATAATTTATTCCCTTATCGATAGTCTATTTAAATTTTGATTGGTGTAAACTTTAGGCTGCTCGCAAATGTATTCTGCTGTCTAGATACGAGGAATTTCCGAGCGCATTTGCCTTTGAACCACCTATAAATAGACAACGCTACACCCTATTTTTTATTGGCTCTTATAATTCAATTGAACTCGGAGTTATTGTTCTATAATGGATAAGTTAGTTAAAGTTGCCATTGTTGGTGCTGGTGTATCAGGATTAAAAGCAGCTGAAACTTTGATATCATCTGGAAAGATAGGTAAAGAAGAGATCGTTGTCCTCGAAGCACAAGATCATGTAGGTGGTCGTATCCAAGACTCAAATATTGACCAATCCAAACTTGAAATTGCATATGCTCTTGGAGCCATGTGGTATCACGACTCATTAGTGAATAGCATACTATATGAGTTACTCGAGTCGGGGTTGTTGAAAGATGACGATGTTTACTGTGACGACAAAGATGGTCCAACGTATACAAGCGATGGACTCTTGGATATGTCAGGCTTGCAAATAAATAGGGTAATGGAAGAAGCGGGCCAATTTTTGCAGTTGTATTTCAAATCTAATCGGCCAGATGCATCGTGTGATGAAGTTGTTAAGGAATACGTCAACGCACACCTGCATTTTCTTACGCAAGAACAAAATCAGTACATCCGAAGAGCGATGAGATATTTTGAGCTTTGGTACGGAGTACCTGCCGAGAAAGCAAATGGGAAAATGGCGATGGAGAGCCACCAGGGTCGTAATTTGTTGAATAAAAAGGGTTACACATTTCTCATCGACATATTGAAAAGCAAGATCCCCAAGTCATGTATCCTTTTGAGCCAGCCAGTGAAATCAATTACACAGCTCGAAAATTCCTCAAAGAAAATAGAGGTGGAGACAAAATCGGGGTTGAAAGTTACTGCAGAATATTTAATAGTCACAGTACCCTTGTCAATTTTGAAATTGAACGAAACTCATGACTATGGAATTAAATGGAATCCTCCATTACCATCTCCAACTCGAAATTTCATAAATACCATAGACTTTGCTGCTCTAGGTAAGGTAATTTTCGAATTCAATAGTGTATGGTGGGATCCAAATGAGGATCACTTCCTAATAATTCCGGACGAAATTGACTCTAATGATTGGTTTAATTCCGATGGTTCACCAAAACCTTTTTCGTTTCCTGCATTGGCTATCAACTTTTCCAAAATTTACAACAGGGGAGCCAGTTTGGTGGTTCTCACTCCAGCACCCTTGACTGATTATCTTGAGTCATATCCGGATCAATCTTGGACTTATTTCAAACCCATGCTTGAAAAGATCTCAATTAAGCCAATGGAAGATCCCATAAGCACAATAACTTCCCATTGGACTACCAACCCATATATTAGAGGTTCATATAGTGTGTTGCTTACAAAAACGGATGCTGAAAACACAAGTCCAGATAAGCTAGAGGGTTTGAAACTTGGGAATGATGTTATTAGGTTCGCAGGAGAGCACACCATTGCCGAGGGTGCTGGATGTGTGCATGGTGCTTACGATAGTGGAAAAAGAGAAGCTGCTTATATTTTAAATGAGTTGGAGAAAAAATAGGTTCTGTTTACTTAATTAACGTCTATGTTTATGCAATTTAAAGCACCTGTACCTCTAATACTTTTTGAGTAATTCTTTACTTTCACAAGTTTGCATCAATTCGGAATAAAATATGTTTGCCAGTTTACGTCATCGTGTTTGCCCAATTCACAACCTAGGTCAGATGCCAAACAAGTCATTCAAAAATGAAGTTAAGAGATGTTGTTCATCGTAGATTCCGTCTTTCCAATTCTAGTAGAAATTGCGCAAATTACATCAATTTATATGCCCAGGGTTGCGAAATTTATGTCCGCATTTTAATTCCGTCTTGTTCATTTTCGCTTTCCTTCCGCATTTGGCAAGAACATGAAAACAAAATTTGTTAGAAGACATTGAAATTTCAATTGACCCTTTTAGAACATTTGCAGAGAATAATGGAACGACCCAATGAATAGGGAGAATAGCAATTAAAAACTTTAACTCAATCTTTACACTATAACGCGGACCCTATTTAGAGTAAGGATGAGCCAAGCTCCGAACTCTCTGCTATGATCGATATAAATGTGAGCCAATTTCCTTTGAGAATGTTGAAACACGGAATATTTCTCAAACATACAACCAAGGGGCAATCATGATTAAATCAGTTAAGGTTGCTATTATTGGCGCAGGAGTGTCAGGTTTGAAAGCTGCTGAGACATTGTTGTCATCAGCAAAAATTGACAAGAACGATATTGCCATTCTCGAAGCTCAGGATCATATTGGAGGTCGTCTTCAAAACACCAAAGTAGAAGAATCCAAACTTGGAATCACCTATGCTCTTGGAGCTTTGTGGTATCATGACACTTTGATCAATACACCGTTACGTGACTTGCAAGAAAAGGGGTTGATCGAGGAAGGAGATGTTTACTATGATGATAAGGATGCACTAACATACACAGAAGACGGTCTTTTAGATGTTTCAGGGTTGAAGTTGAACAGGGTTATGGAGGAGACTACTCAATTCTTTCCATTATTTTTTGGCGATGAACAACAAGACCTCTCTTGTGATGCAGCGGTCACTGAATATGTCAAACAACATGAAGCATATCTCACAGGGGAACAGAAAGAGTACCTCAACAGAGCTATGAGACTTTTGGAAATTTGGCACGGAATCTCCTCGGTTGAAGCTAGTGGTCGCATGGCTCTTTTGAAACACACTGGACGTAATTTGCTCAATAAAAAAGGATTTACGTTTCTTATCGATACTTTGAAGAAGGAAATAACAGACTCATGTATTCTTTTGGACCAACCAGTGAAGTCCATTATTCAACACAAGCTTTCCAGAAAGGCGATTACAGTTGAGACAAAGAAAGGATTGACTGTCGAAACTGATTATTTAATTGTCACAGTTCCTTTGTCGATTTTGAAATTGAATTCAGATGATGAATATGGGATCACATGGAATCCACCATTACCCAAGCCAGTTAAAGGGATAATTGACAACTTAGGATTTGCAGCATTGGGAAAGGCGTTTTTCGAGTTTGAACACATTTGGTGGGACAATCAACAAGAACATTTTCAAATTCTTCCAAAAAAAGTGGAGCCATCAGAAGTAGACCACCCATTCAATGACTTACCACCTTCATTTACATTTCCAGCACTTGTGGTAAATTACGCAAAATTGTACCCTGGTAATCGTGGTGGTAGTTTGGCAATCCTTACCCCTTCTCCATTATCCAACTATCTTGAGTCTCATCCAGACGAATCTTGGACTTATTTTAGGCCAATGCTTGAAAAGATTGCAGTAAAAGTCACTGAGGACCCCATCAACACTCTTATTACAGACTGGACAATAAACCCCTACATCAGAGGTTCATACACTGCTGTTGCAGCAGAAACTGCCGATGTAGCACTTTTGAATGCAATGAAACTCAAAGTTCTGGGGCTTGAATACAGTAGGGTTAGGTTTGCAGGAGAGCATACCGTAACTGAGGGCACTGGATGTGTTCACGGTGCCTATGACAGCGGGGTTAGAGAGGCAAATTGGGTTTTGAATGCAATGAGGGACCTCACATTGAAGTCGTGAATTGCTAAACTTGTGTTATTTTAAGTAATTTGTTTGTATTTCATAAGTATCTATGAGTCATATTCATATGTACACTGTTCGTTTAGGAAGTTTTTACCACTCGATTAGTGTTGCAAAATGTCTCTGTGATTGCGAAAACAAGTGAGCGGTTTTACGCCCTTTAGATGGTAGCTCTCGCCATTTTTCCGCTCTCTTCTCATCTTTTCTATTTTACATCTCTCATTCACCACTACTTCTTTCGAAAGCAACAACAACAATGTCAGAATTTTATGTAGGAGGACAAGCAATCGACCCTGAAAAGGCCGAGAATATGGAGGAGATTGAAATGCAATTTGCTGTGAAAGCAGTGCATCAGGCAGAAACATATTGGTCGTTATTAGAAAAAGTTCCTGGTTCTCAATTGAGACTTACAAAATTTGACGATGATATCTTCAATAAGTTGTTGGAAGACTTTCCAGAGTTTAAAGAAAAGTCTGCAGCTGCTTCCATTAATGAAGACGAAATGAAATCGGCTGAAGGTAAGACCAAGTGGAGAAGCTTTATCGAAAGCTTTCAAGATATTGAAGAATACAACTTTGGAACACTTTTAAGGTTGAGAGCAGATCAAGAGTATGGTCAAGATACGACAATTTTTGCTGTAAGGATGCAATTCTATGCTATTGAAATTGCTAGAAACAGATATGGATTGAATGATTGGATTTATGAAAGTGCAAAGAAATAGAGTGAATTGATTGATTGATTGTGCGCTGCCCATTTTGTTAGATATTTTTAGATTCGTAGTGTGTAGATTTTTTATTGACACAAATAAACAACACAACACAAGACATTCTTCATTAGGAAATGCCACCACGAACTAATAGACCAATGAACGCCCAAACACAATGGAAAGATCAAGCAAGTAGTCTGTCTCCACAGAATCTGAATGAGCCAACTTATACCCTACCCGGGGTGATCAATTACCTTACATCTGAATTTACCAATTTGGAAAGATTCAAGATCATGACTAATTTGGAAAAGTCTGAAATGAAATACAGGATTCTACACCTAGAAGGTGAGATAAAGACCTTGAAATATGCTAACCAGAAGCAGCAAGCGAGGATAGACAGTTTGGAAAAGGAAAATAGACTTTTGAAAAGTAAAAATAAGGATGAACTATCAAAAGAAGAACCCATTGTCACGAATACATCACCAGAACCAGATTTAGAATCAATCAAGAAGTCTAGGCAACAATTGAAAGAATCAATGAAAGAGATTATATCGTTGCTAAAATCGCCGTCAACGAGATTAGGCGAGCTAAGTATATCAGAAGGAAACCAACACGAACTTGAAGAGATGATTGATAATAGTGAAGACGATTTTGTATTTGGACACGGGTCCAATTCGCCAAAGTCTAACCTCATAGCTCAATTTTTTGACGATGATGATAAAGATGAGAAAAAGGAGGATGATAAAGATGAAGATGTCTTAGAGCGTTCCATCACCAATGAGAGCGATGTGACAGTAATAGAAAGTGGAGACGTTGAAGAGAGACCACCAGGAGCCGAAGTAAAGAATGACGAGATTTCAACAACCAGAACTTTTGAAAATAATGGTGTTACTATCGAACTAGCCACTTTTAAAGACAGGCTGACCATCACAACGTCCATGAATGGCGATACAACCACCAAGGAAGTCATTATAAATAACCCCGATGAGATTCGAAACGCATTTGCACTAACTAATGAGATATTCCTAATAGTTGGAAAAGACATCAACTTGTTAACAGATGGAGGCAAAGAAAAAGTATTGATTCCTGTAAAGAGCAGCTTTTCACGGATAGATTCCACCGCTCTTATAAATATGACCACACCTAACGATAAAAGCAAGACATTTGGTCTAGCCATTAGTGGGTTTTCAAATGGAACAAAATCATTCTTGTCTAAAATATACCAACTCACCGCTGAAGAACAAATTAAATATAAAGAAATTGGCAGCTTTAATCGCAAGTTCCTAACTAAGAACAAAAGTGGATCTAATATCGTATTCGTTGGTTGGAAGTATGAGGAAACTGAATCTGCGCCATCTACACCTAATAAAGTGGTAAAATCTCCACCACCTTCACCTAGTAAGAATGGAAACAAAAATAATACTGATTCAAGGTTGGGACTATACAACGTGATGTACCGAATTGGAGATCAAAACTGCAAGGTGAATCTATCCCTGAAGCAAGTAGCAGTCATAGATTAGCACAATATAGTTTACACAGTTTAATCCCGCGTGCGGCTTTTTGTAACTGAAAATTTTTTTTTCCCTCGTGGTACAAAATGAAACATCTCATCTAAACCTTTTTAGAATTATTTATCAGTATTTCTTCTTCTATAGCACGTCCCCATGTCGAAATCGTTTGACGACTTTGTGAAGCAGCAACAGGCTCAACAAAAGCCAAAAACTTTTGGATACAGAAATGCCAATGCTGGTGGGCAGCAATATAACTTCAACAACACATTCGTACCAGGACAATTCCAGCAACAACAGTACCAAGGTTATCAACCATATCCAGGACAACAGTTTCAAGGACAACCAAACCAGGGATACAATCAAAACAGATATTACAACAAGCCTTCGCAGAGTAATCAAAGCTCATCTGTCGCATCACCTATTGACTCTCTTCCTACCAGTGGTAGAAGCACACCAAATCCAAATGCTTCAACAACGTCTTTAACTTCTTTGAACACTGCACTTTCAAAATTAAATGTTGATGTACCATTTCATGAGAACTTGACGAATATAGAAAAGGCAAGCAAGATCGGTGAAGTCAAAACCGAAGTGAATTCTATTGTGGCCCAAATTGCTGAACAAAATGACTTGTCAATTATCAATGAATGGAAGTTGAATGATATCTTGAAGTCATTATTGAAACCAAAAAACTCACCATTGGTAAAAGAAGGTGCATTGCTTATTATTCAGCAACTGGCAGTTCAATTTGGTGGACAAACTCCAAAGGAATGGCTTCTTTTGCAATTCTTTGCAACAGCATACGACTTGTTTACGGATAAAGACAAGAATGTAATCAAGGCAGCCAAGTCTGCTACCGATGCATTGTTTGGAATTTACCCAGTTGAAGCTTTAGGCTCAGTGGTATTGGATGAATACTTGTCAATCTTCAAGTCAGGCGCCAAGTGGAACTGCAAAGTTGCAGCTTTGGAAAATTTCAATAAAATCATTGACACTGTACCAGCTGATATTTTGGAATTGAAATTTGTCGATGTGGTACCAGTATTGACTGATTTGTCCACTGATTTCAAACCCGAATTAGCAAAATCTGGTTTGGCTACGTTGAAAAAATTTGTTAAAGTATTGGATAACTTGGATTTACAGAACAAGTATGATTTGATTGTTGATACCTTGGCTGATCCAAAACAAGTACCTGAGTGTATCAAGAATCTTTCGTCAGTTACTTTTGTCGCCGAAGTTACAGAACCAGCATTATCTTTGTTAGTTCCTATCTTGGACAAGTCATTGAAAATGTCATCCTCTTCAAACGAACAATTAAGACAAACTGTTATGGTGACTGAGAATTTAACCAGATTGGTCAACAACAAAAGAGAGATTGAAACATTCATCCCAATTCTTTTACCAGGTGTCGAAAAAGTTGTCAATAATGCATCCTTACCAGAAGTTAGGGAGTTGGCTGATAAAGCATACAAAGTGTTGAAGGATGCAGAAGCAGAGCAGACGGATGGTAAGTTCCATGGTAGAATAAGTTTGAAGGAAGCAGAAAACTTTTACACTGAAAATTTACCAGAAGGAGTAGAAGCACCATCTTGTGTTAATAGCAATTACTTGGAGTACCTTGGTAAGGTCTTTCAAGTTGATGCACACGTCAATGACTGGAAGAGGTTATCAGAATACTTGATAATGATATCCAAGGACGAAAAATATGCTCAAGCAGTCACTGCCAATGTCAAACACTTATTCAATCCGGAATCGACCCTGGATGGTACAAACGATGATGGTGCAATTGAAATCGTCAATGCTGATTTTTCATTAGCATATGGATCACGTATGTTGTTGAACAAAACAAACTTGAGACTTTTGAAAGGACACAGATACGGTTTATGTGGTAGAAATGGTGCTGGTAAATCCACCTTGATGAGAGCTATTTCTAAAGGTCAATTAGAAGGGTTCCCTTCTGCTGATGAATTGAAGACATGTTTTGTTGAGCATAGGTTGCAAGGATCCGAAGCTGACATGGACTTGGTTAGTTTCATTGCTTCTGATCCTGAATTGGCCAATGTTCAAAAAAATGAAATCAAATCTGCATTGTTTGACGTTGGATTTTCAGAAGAGACATTGGTGAAGAATGTAGGATCTTTATCGGGTGGTTGGAAGATGAAATTGGAATTGGCCAGAGCAATGTTGATGCATGCAGATGTTCTATTATTGGATGAACCTACAAATCATTTGGATGTTGGAAATGTCAAATGGTTGGAACAGTATCTAGTTGATCATACTGAAATTACATCATTGATTGTTTCTCATGATTCCGGATTCCTTGATGCTGTGTGTACCGATATCATCCATTATGAAAACAAGAAATTAGCATACTACAAAGGTAACTTGTCAGAATTTGTCAAGGTTAAACCAGAGGGAAAATCATACTATACATTGACTGATTCCAACGTCAAGATGGCTTTCCCTCCACCTGGTATCCTCACTGGTGTCAAATCAAACACCAGGTCAGTTGCTCGTATGTCTAATGTGACATTCACTTACCCAGGAGCTGCCAAACCATCTTTGAACAACGTTTCTTGTTCATTGTCATTGTCTTCAAGAGTTGCCATCGTTGGTCCTAATGGTGCTGGTAAATCCACATTGATCAAGTTACTCACTGGTGAATTGATCCCAGCTGAGGGTAAAGTTGAAAAACATCCAAACTTGAGAATTGGGTACATTGCCCAACATGCTTTGCAACATGTTGAACAGCATAAAGAAAAAACCGCCAATCAATACTTGCAATGGCGTTATAGATTTGGTGATGATCGAGAAGTTTTATTAAAAGAATCAAGAAAGATTTCTGATGAAGAGAAAGAAATGATGGAAAAGGAGATTGATATTGGAGATGGTAGAGGTAAAAGACAAGTTGAAGCAATTGTTGGTAGACAAAAGTTGAAAAAATCTTTCCAATATGAAGTCAAATGGAAGTACTGGTTACCTAAATACAATTCTTGGGTTCCTAGAGAAACGTTATTAAATGAGGGATTTGATAAGCTCATACAGAAGTTCGATGATCACGAAGCTTCAAGAGAAGGTTTGGGATACAGGGAATTGAGTCCTAAAGTTATTCGTAAACATTTTGAAGATGTTGGTTTAGACGGAGACATTGCTGATCATACCCCAATGGGTTCATTATCTGGTGGTCAATTGGTCAAGGTGGTTATTGCTGGTGCAATGTGGAACAATCCTCATTTATTGGTTTTGGATGAACCTACAAACTATCTAGACCGTGACTCTTTGGGAGGTTTAGCTATCGCAATCAGAGAATGGTCCGGTGGTGTCGTTATGATTTCACACAACAATGAATTTGTAGGAGCTTTATGTCCAGAACAATGGCATGTTGAAAATGGACAAGTTATTCAAAAAGGTACCATTGCTGTTGACTCACAAAGATTTGAAGATGGAGGAAGCGAGTCTGCTGAAGGATCACCTGCTCCAGAAGTCAAGAAACGTGCTGATGATGATGATTCACCAGCTAATATTAAAGTTAGAACTAGAAAGAAGAAGATGACCAGAAATGAAAAGAAAGCCCAAGCTGAAAGAAGAAGGTTAAGGTATATTGAATGGTTGAGCTCACCTAAAGGAACACCAAAGCCAGTTGACACTGACGATGAAGAGGAATAGTAAGCAATATAGTAAAATTTATAGAGTTTGATTTGTTATAGATTTTGAAATTGCAAGATTGTCGTGTAAGAGTTACAAAAATGTTTTTGCACCAAACAAAAAAATCGAAGGCGAATTATTCATAAAAGAACGTCAGAGTCTACAACAGTCTATTAAAGCTATAGATCTACCCGCAACTCAATTGCAATGGCTGACAGATATTCATTCTCTTTGACCACATTTTCACCAAGGTATGTGCTGAAAGGCACCATTGAAGCTCTTCCAATTCTTTTTGAGGAGTCACACCAAAGGCAAATATACTAACGAATTCGTTATAGTGGTAAATTAGTTCAAATTGAATACGCCCTCAATGCCGTCAAACAAGGTGTTACTACAATCGGAATCAAATGTGACAATGGAGTAGTATTAGCTACAGAACGTAAATCGAATTCGGTACTCAACAAATCGGATGTCAACAACAAAGTCGAATACATAACACCAAACATTGGTATGACATATAGTGGAATGGGACCAGATTTCCGAGTGTTGGTTGATAAAGCTCGTAAGTTGGCCCAAACAAATTACAAATTAATTTATAATGAATATCCACCTGTACGTATTATGGTTCAAGAAATTGCCAAAGTTATGCAAGAAAGTACGCAATCGGGAGGTATAAGACCATTTGGAGTATCACTATTAGTTGGTGGATATGATGAATTTTCAGAGAAGTTTCAATTGTATCAGGTAGATCCTAGTGGTTCATATTTCCCATGGAAGGCAACTGCTATAGGGAAGACGGCAAATAGTGCAAAGACATTCCTTGAAAAGAGATGGAATGAAAATTTGCAATTAGAAGATGCTATTCATGTATCACTTTTGGCCTTGAAAGAAAGTGTTGAAGGAGAATTGATTGGTGATAATTTGGACATTGCTGTTATTAGTGATCCACAAGAACAATTATTAGGTTTTACTGGCACCAATATTGAAGGCCCAAGGTTTAAGAAGTTGAGTGCTGATGAAATTAACGATATTTTAGACTCATTGTAAGTAGGTGTGCAATAAAAACGACATGGTAGAGTAGAAACTGGGACCTTTTCTAGCGTATTGGTGGATGTGTAGGTCTTGCATGGTAAATTGCTCTGTAGTGGTTCTGGGTACTTGTCCTTGACTTGACTACTCCTTTATCGGTACTTGAAATAGTAGCTTTCTTTTCAATTTAAGTGCACTCCTTGTTTAAACCTTATCGCAGTCGATGCTTATTGAAGTGAATTAGTTGCACAAAATCCAATACAGGTGGAAAGAAAAAAAAACTGAGAAGGGCATCTCCATCTTGCAACTAAACTAACCAATTTCATTCAACTAAATCACAACCATGGCAAAGAAGAGCAAAGGAGTGAAGAAAAGTGGTAAGAATAGAAGCTCGAGGAAAATAATCGATGCTTATCAAATTGCTGAGAAACAAGAGAGAAAGAACCACCCTCGTGACTTTGATGACGATGAATCAGATAATGATGTTCCATTTGAAGAAGGTATATTAGATGCAAGAAAGTTTTTAAACGATGGACAACAAGATGAGGATTTACTCGATGAAGAGATTGATTCTGATGAAGCGTTGGCAAGTGATGATGATTATGATGTTTTGAATAGTAAATTTTCACAAACGATACGAGACAAGACAAAGAGAAGGAAGTTAGGACAAGACAGTGATAGTGAGAGCGAGATTGATGTTGATGATGAAGATGCGTATGATAGTATTGATGAGGGTCAGTTGGTTACTTTGTCAGAAGCCTGGGATATGGATGATCGTGATTTTGCTCAAGTAAAAGGAAGTAAGGAGTCGAATGAATTAGTGCTTAATGATGAGTGGGAGTCCGAGAGCTCGTCCAGTGGAGATGACGAAAGTGGCGATGATGAGGATGATGAAGCTGCTGACGAAGTGGAGGAAGATTGGGGAGATACCACTAAAGCATCCACCTCCGATCTGGAGTCTGAATCAGAAGAGGATGAATCAGATAGCGAGGATGTGTTTGCCCATGAATCAGACGACGAGGATGATGAAGTTGATCTTGTCAAGACTACGGGAATGTTGAAAAAGGAACTAGAATCATCGAAGCCCAAAGAGCGTAAAAAGTTTGTTGCTGAAACTCGAACTGAAAACGAATTTAGTGTTCCATCAAATGGTCAAAAGTTGTCACTAAGTGATATGATGAAGGATGTCAGTGGTGTTGATAATATACTTATTGATCAAGATGCTAAAGCAGTAGTTACACCATTACCTAAACGTATTCAACAAAGGAATGATCGTGGAGCTGCTTATGAATTAGCTAAAAAGGAAGTAAGTAAATGGAGTGATACAGTGCAACAAAATAGACAAGCTGAAGTATTGAAGTTCCCTATGCAACAACCAGATCAAATTAACGATTCAGCATTGACATTCAGAGCAGATAACCATACTCCAACAACGAATCTTGAAAAGAAAGTTAATGATTTGCTTACGCAATCAGCTTTGGTTGATGATAAAAAGGAAGCTACATTTGAAGAAATTGCTATGGCTAAAATGTCACCTGAAGAAATGCGTAAACGTACCAACGAATTGAGACTTATGAGAGAGTTGATGTTTAGGGATGAACGTAGAGCCAAGAGGTTAAAAAAGATCAAGTCAAAACAATACCACAAGATTAAAAAGAGAGAAAGGTTGAGAAATCAAGAGTTGGGTGATGAGGCAGAAGATATTGATGGTGAAGAAGAAGATCATGACATGGAAAGGGCTAAAGAGAGAATGAGCTTGAAACACAAGACTCAACTGAAGTGGGCTCAATCGATGATCAAAAGTGGATTGTCAAAAGATGTATCCAATAGAGAGGAGCTAGAGGAGATGTTGAGACAAGGTGAACGATTAAGGGAGAAACAATTGGGAAGAAAAGGGGGCGAAGACGACGATGATGAAGGTTTCTACAGTGATGACAATTTAGATCGTCTTGAACGTGAATATGCTAAAGACGGCGAAGATATAAATAGGAGCAAGATTGGTAAGGGGGTAATGGCGATGGATTTTATGAAAAATGCCGAAAAGAGGAAAAAAGAAGAAAACTTGAAACAAATTGAACACTTGAGACGATTGGAAAATGGTGAAGACACTGGTATCGACTTGTTTGAGGAGGATAATGGATTGGTCAATGTCAAGAAGAATACCGGTAGACGAGTATACAATGCGGCAGCAATTGATGATACGGATTTAAATGAAGAAATAAGGAACGAAGTTGTAGATGATAATGCAAAATCACTAGATGCCAAGATTAACAAAGTACAGGTTATTGAGAAGGAAGCTAAAGATGATGGAAAAGATAAAGCTAAAGTTGAAAAGATCCAAGTCGATGAATCCAATCCTTGGCTTGCTTCTTCCACATCCACATCCACATCGTATAATGACACCCGACAAAAATCAAGTAAAATTACCACCGTGATTGATGAAAACTCATCCAAACTTGCTAAGGCAGCCGCCAAAATAGCCAAGCGTAAACAAAAGCATCATAATGATACCGAATCGCTCATTGATGTTAACAATACACTAGCCATTTCTGAAGTTCAGAAAGGTGAAGATGATTCAGATGAAGGAGAAGATATTGATACTGATTCAGTACCTACAATGTTCAAACAAAAAGAATTAATTAAAGAGGCATTTATTGGCGATGATGTAACTAGTGAATTCCAACAGGAAAAGAAACGTATGATTGAAGATGAAGATGATAAAGAGGAAGATGCAACATTACCAGGGTGGGGTGATTGGACTGGAGGATCTACTAAGGGGAACAAGAATAAGAAGAGAAAATTTATTCGTAAGATCGATGGAGTTACTCAACGTGATAAACGTAAAGATAAGAATTTGTCAAACGTCATTATAAATGAAAAGCTAAACAAGAAAATCCTCAAATACCAATCACTGGATGTACCATATCCTTTTGAAACTAGAGAACAATATGAACGTTCATTACGAATGCCATTGGGACAAGAATGGACCAGTCGAGAAACTCATCAGAAATTAACCATGCCTAGGGTCATTACTAAACAAGGTGTTGTTATAGATCCATTAAAAGCTCCATTCAAGTAAAACATTTTGAAAAGAGATATCAACCGTAAGTAAGATTAAAGGAAGGGACAGGTACTTATATATATATATGTATAAACAGTTTTATCAATCCAATAAAATACCATTTCTATCAGCCCATGATTTCCCAGAGAGGAAAACACCATCAGGATCAGTTACTTTACGAACATTGTTAAACTCAACAAGATCTTGGCCAAACCAGTTTTGCATCAATTTCTTAAATCCAATCATTGAATAAAATTTCTTTCCACCAAATTCCAACTGTTGATGTAAATCATCAACCACCTCAGTCTCATTTTGTTTTTCTGTTTCGACACCAATGAAATTTTTCGCCCAGTGTGGTTTCCCATCAGCTTTAATCATGATATTTTCAAAAATTTGATACCATTGATGAGTACCTACATTAGTGCCAAATGGTCGATACATTGTTGCATTTATAAACAACGTCAATTCATCATTAGTTGGATGAGAATTTGTTTGCTTATGTGGTAATCGTGGCGAGTTATCCAAATAGGGGCGTAAATTATTTCCAGGTATGGGTCCAGGACTAGTCTTCGATCTCTTTGACAACCAATTTTGTGATGGATACAATGATTCATGACCGTCATCATCGACAAAAGGTTCATTGCATTGAGTTACATTGGAGCATCTGACTTCAATTGGTGCATGGACATAAAACTTCTTTGATGCGGCTGCATTTGTAATAACTTGTTTCAATTGTTTTAAAATATCAACTCCATTAACCAATGGAGCTGACCATTCATTAACAAATTGTGAAAATAAACAATCCATATTCAAAGCCTCAACAGAATTTTGTACCGCTATATCTCCCTGTCCCAAAGTTTCGACTTTACCATATTGTTGTTCAAATACAAAATTTTCAATATGAGGTGTTAAACTTGGCCACAAGTGAACTGAAATCCAAAGTAATGATTGATAAAAGAATCGACCGAATGTAGTTCCATACCATGATTCTCTAGGTAAGGAAATTGCGTCATTTGATTTATTGGCTCGCCAAAGTACACATTTATCAGTATATGGAAACCACCAAATTCTGATAAATTCCGAATCTAACCAAATTGTATTCCATTGAGACAACAATGTATCGAAATGGATAATTTCTTGGACTGATTTAATAGTGTACCTAGGACATGTACGTAATGTGACATGAGTAATAATACCAATCTTACCCAATGATAAGAGAATAGCTTTGAAATAATTGGGTTTATCAATTGATGAACAAGTTATTGACTCACCAGCTGAGTTGAGAAAAGTTATGGAAACAACTTGTTGTGAAACTAATCCATGATAGGGGGTAGATCCATGAGTACCAGTAGATATCAAACCAGCAACTGATTGATCACTAATAGAACCAAGATTCTGTATAGCCAAATCATGATTTTTCAAATATTCATTCAATTCAAAAACACGACATCCAGCTTCAACGGACAAATCAACAAACTTAACTTCCTTGTCTGAGCTACCCTCCAGTACAGGTCCCCAATGCTCTTCCTGATGCAATACATGATTGAACTTGTCTAAATTACACAACCATTCTTTAGTCATGGTTAAATCGCTTGGTGAATGGCCAGACCCAACCGTCATGATAGTCTTGTGATATAATCTAGCTTGCTTAATCAATTCTTTAATTTCATCGACGTTGCGAGGCTGAAATATGGCTTGTGGTTGACAATAGAACGTACCTGCCCATGTCTTGTGAATAAACTTATTCGTAGTGAACGGTTTTAACGAGTCTGGTATGTCACCTCCTCTTGACTTCGTGGCGAACATCATAGTCTATTCCTAAATGATACACTGAAGTTAAAAGAAAGGAAAGGGAAGGAAATTTTAATTTTTGGTGATAATAAAGATTGAATATGATTTTCCTTACTTCTTGTGACTTTCTTACACCGGTCTGTTTATATAAGTCTATTGATGCATTTCTAAGCTTCTTAGTAATTTTTGAATTTCAATGTCGTAAAACTTTTTAACAGGACTCAAAATTATTTCACGACATGCAATCAATTAACGCATATGTCATTATAATTAGTATTATGACAGCCACAGTTTTATTTTACTTTCTTTTGTTTCTCTTAATTACTCCGAGAAACATAGTAGATGCATCTTGTTACCTTAGACCAAGTGATAACTACAAAGGTATACACTTGCTGTGCTTTGAACTTACCTCTTATTCATTTGTTTTGGAATGACTGCTGTTCCTATAGTCAAGATTATCTAGCATATCGAAGCCAATTTGGCATTTCTCTCGGTGTCGGATTGCTTAACGCCGGTACACTGTTCCAGCTAATCTCCGACAAAGGAACCGAATATTTTTGCATCCAAAATTTCTAATTGGTTGAGCTTATGCAACTAATAAACTCTGAGAAACTCCATTTAACAAGAGCACTTAACCTTAAGATAAATAAACGTATCAGTTACTTTGCACTACGAAGAGGTTTTCACTTTATGAGCAAGTCTTGATGTTCAAGTTCAACCATTTATTGTGATAAAATCAACCTTTCTTTTTCTCTATAGTGAATATCCCATAAAATTACTACTATATTCAAATACGTAAAGGACGTAGTTCGTGATCCTCACAATTGACCACAACTACGCTTAACCACGTCACTCGTATTCAATTTCCTTTTCTGAGAAAACACAACAAATTTTACAAACGTGATATGCTCTACCCTCAATCACATGTATTTTATACTTCATTCTTATCATAGCTTACAATTATAATTCACGTGTCCATGATCAATCTGGCTTCCATACAGCTTCCATACAGCTTCAATGCATTATAAGTTCAACGGATGATTCATCTTTAATCCTCCCCACTGCTTTATCATGCTTCACCTATCCCCAATATGTACGCAGCATCCAATCTTTTACTATTCGAATCAAAAGTGCCAGTATTAGGATTATAACTAACCGCTTCATAACCGTAGTTACGCCAACTATTCTAATGCCATACCCCTCCTCCCTTGCTGTGATTGCCATTATTTTGACTGCCCTAGATATTGCTAATACCCCAAATTCTACAGCGAATATTCCATGCTTATTCCTGTGGTGTTCCACACACCAGTTACATAGATTCATAAGTCCTCCTACTGATTTTGTCAACCCAAAAACAATACTTCCCAACATGGGAGGTTACCTCCATTGCCCGTAGTTATTTTCGTCCACATGGTTCTATATTTGGTCGTATGGTGATCCAGTCCCCTTCGGGCCCCACCTTTCAGTAATTGTCGTTATAGCCCTATCTGTTGCTTGACTCATCTTGCTAATATAAAATGTGTAAAATAAGTAGCTTGTATCATATAATTGAGAATAAAATCTAAGCGAATAGTCGACATTGTCATATAGCAAAACCATTTTCGATCAATGTCCCGTTTTTATAGTTTACTAATAACAGCGGAGCAATGATCACCATACTACATAAGGTGAAGATAGTAACGACTAATCAATATTCGAGAAGGCATTGTGACAAATTAATACACAATAAGTTGAATGGGTTTGGTTTGCATACATTACAATCATAAATGTCAAACTCCTACACAGACACTAAAGGCTACATTATTATCTCGAGTTTCGTACATATGTATATAATTGTTATTGGCCTATTTCACATAAGTGTAGAAAAAGGCCACGATGAAGTGGATCTAAACAAGAGTCAATATAGTGAATATATATTAAGCTACACTCGAGAGTTATCATTGTTACTCTAAATAGGCTGACTCGTGTTAACTAAGCTAGTTAGTTATCCCGTCCGTGCACTGTATTCGTGCCCTTTGGTAGATATAGTCAAAGTGAGAATAAATTGAGTTGTCTCATGCTTCGACAGACATTTAATTTACACACCCTATTGTAGCGTCTTATTGAACCAAATACAGAGTAAAATATGAAACTTGAATACCAACAACAAAGTCGTGGTACCAATCACAACAAGGATAATAAAACCAATGAAAATAACGAGCCACAACCAACTGTAACGGCAATATTACTGAAAGAGCCCTTTGTTGATGTACTTGTTGAAGATTTTGTTGACTCGCTTGTTCTCTGGGAATCGGATATGGACTTCAATATTGATGAAACTTGTGAAGAGTAATCATCACTACTATATATGTCCTCAAAAGCCTGATAATCACTAAAATGGTACCAACCCTCTGTTTCTGTCCAAGCTCGTGATTGTTCTGCGTCTATTGACGAAACATAATCTTCAATGTATGAAGACTCTGTAGCTCTCAGAGCCACAGAGCAATTGAGCTTTGCAATGCCTCTGGTGTCACATCATTTAAGGTGTCATCAAAACCACATTGTTTAAAACATTCGCTGCGTATGACGTAATAACCATGGTCTAAATTGCAAATACATTGCGTCAAGTTTGCATAAAGTTGTTCTTCAAAATCAGAACTATCCTCATCATTACGATGCTTACCACAATCGAAATATTCAATTTTGGATGTGATTCGACAAACTTCAATGTTGAAGAATTCACAATATAATGCTCTTTTGAACAATTCGAGATTTCCCACCACAATTGAGGCAAATATTAACACAAATTCAAATTTTATTATATGGTGAAGGTGGTTGGTTGGTTGCAAAATAATGGAGGCTTTGATGAAAATTTTTTTGTTAAAGGGAATCTGGTAAAAATAATCTTCCTTTTATTACATAATTATATAAATTTGAGAAAAAACAGCCCATTTATGTAGACACGAGGAAGTGAATTAGACATATATAACTTAAAATTATGAGTGTACTTGTGAATCTGTAACGTTTTAAAAATGAACCTTGTTCTGTGGCTGTGACTTAGTCTAATGTGTCATACTACATATAAGTGCCTGTTAACGTGTGACATTGTATTATGATAGATATTATTGTACGTTTCTATGCCATATCCTTTTATTTTGGTTTCACACTATTAAACAAAAAGTTATCGCTTATACCGCTGTCTATTATGCAAATTATCCCTTATTTCTTAGCCTGGGTAATTTTTCGCATCCAAAATTTATCGTTGGTTAAGCTTTCACAACAAGAAATTTTAAGCTTTATCATACGATTACCTGCACTACATGTATATGTATTTACTTCTGCTTACTCTTGACCAACATAAAACAAAATTTAATCAAAACGATAGGTTAAAATTGTCATATTAGATAAAGATATAAAAAATATACAAAGCTCACTATCGTCAACAGTGATAATCACAATAAAGATAGTAAAATCAAGGAAATCAAAGAACCACAACCAACTGTAACTGCAATGTTACTGGAAGAAGAAGTTGCTGTAGATGTATTTGACTCAGTTGTAGCAGCAACGTTTGTAGAAGAGCTGTCTGTTGAAGATTTAGTAGATTCAGTTGTGGCAGTAGCACCACTGGAGGACGCCACCGTTGAAGGTGTAGTAGACTCGATTGTAACAGCAGTACTACTAGAAGGTCCCTCCGCTGTTGATGCTGCTAGCCCGCTTGAATTTTCTGCATTAGAATTAGTGATAGACTTCATTATCGCAACAATTTCAGAAACTTCGGAAGACATAACTTCAGTCCTCAGTAAATCCAGTTCAACTTTTGTTACTGACCAAGCTGGTGTATCAGCTTGATCTCTTGATGAAACATAACTTGCAAAACGAGTATTTATCTTCAGAGCTTCTGAGCAAACTGAACTTTTAATCATTTCCGGTTTCAAGTCAAATTGAGCACCACATTGTTTAGCACATTCTGTCCACTTGTTAAAATAATCATCTTCTAAATTACAAATACAACGATCCATTTGCTTTTCAGCATAATATTCTTCTTCAGTATCAGATTCATAGTCACTGTCGTTATCATAGATTTCACAATTGACATATTTGATCTTGATGGCTTCACGACAAGATTCAATTCTTGATACATCACAATCGTCGTGATCTTTTTTTAACAATTCAGATTGACCAAAAGCTAATGAGGTAAGTGATAATAAAATTGTAAAGTATCTCATAGTAATTGCAAAAAAGATAAGAAAAGAAAGGAAGTTAACTCTTATGAAAAGTATGCTCAGTCAATAAAACATCTTTTCGAGAGAAAACCAACATCATTTTATAATGCAAAGAAGGTGATTAGGAATTGCACAGCCTGAATAAAAGGGGTCAGCAAAGTGTGGTTAGCTTCTTCTAGGTTCAAGGTTTTCTTGGAATTTGCAGTGTAATCTATTTATAGCAAAGAAAGCTTGGATAGGACATACATAAAGGTAATTAATTTAGCTGCAAAACAAAGCTATGTGTGTATCGTACGTTTTCTTCAGTGTCGTAGTTTTAGAAATACGACACTAAACTTTTTCTGACATGTGGCTCTAAACCTGTTAACAGTCGTGTGTGTGGTTATACAAACAAGTGGATTACGTAATATGAAACACATGGTTTTGGTATGTTGTGTGTCGTATAGACACATGAGATAGAAATAAAGTGATATACACTTGCCACTTATTCAAGTAGATAATGAAAAGCTCTGACTAAAACTCAAGCAAATGCTTTCACCATTAGTCTAGAATCTCACTCTGTGAATGTGTCTCTTCATATACTCTATATCTATTATGTGTTCTATACGACACGTCTCTCTGGTCTCAAAAGATATTTTTCAGTTTATATGCAGAACTGTCGTTTAGAAATAGAAAATTATTTCAACACACACACGAGACACAGAGACTGATAGACACCAGTTCTTTTTCTTCATATCAAAAATCAACTAATATCACTACTACTACTACTAACTCATATATGATGACTAAATCTCCTCAAAATATTGGTATCAAAGGTATCGAAGTATACATCCCAGGTCAAGCAGTCAATCAGACTGAATTGGAAAAATTTGATGGCATTCCTCAAGGTAAATACACCATTGGTTTAGGACAAACCAACATGGCATTTGTCAATGATACCGAAGATATTTACTCCATTAGTTTAACCGTTTTATCAAATTTATTGTCCCATTATAAGATCAACACTGATCATATTGGTAGATTGGAAGTTGGTACTGAAACATTATTGGATAAATCAAAATCAGTTAAATCGGTATTGATGCAATTATTTGGCGAAAATTCCGATATCGAAGGTGTTGACACTATTAATGCATGTTATGGAGGTACTTCAGCTGTCATTAATGCTGTTAATTGGATTGAAAGTTCCAGCTGGGATGGTAGAGATGCCATTGTTGTTGCTGGAGATATTGCTATTTATGACAAGGGAGCAGCTAGACCTACTGGTGGTGTTGGTGCCGTTGCCTTGTGGATCGGTCCTGATGCCCCTATTGTTTTTGATTCAATCAGAGGATCATATATGGAACACGCTTACGATTTTTATAAACCGGACTTCACTAGTGAATACCCAACTGTTGATGGACATTTCTCATTGAGTTGTTATGTCAAAGCCATTGATAATTGTTATAAAAATTATTCTCGTAAGGTCACTGGTGATAAAAACAAGACTGTCGGGTTGTATAATCATTTCGATTATAATGCATTCCATGTCCCAACCTGTAAATTAGTCACCAAAAGTTATGCCAGATTATTGTATAATGACTACAAGTCAAACCCAGAAAAATTTGCTGATTTAATCGATGAACAAACAAGAAAACATATTGATGCATTGTCATATGAAAATTCATTAACTGATAAAATCTTGGAAAAGACTTTTGTCACTTTGGCTAAAGACCAAACTAAAGCCCGTGTTGAACCAGCTTTAAAAGTTCCTACAAATACTGGTAACATGTACACTGCATCAGCTTGGGTTTCCCTCGCATCAGTCATCTACTATGCTACCAACAGTGGTGCTAACTTACTAAACAAGAGAATTGGAGTCTTTTCCTATGGATCAGGATTAGCGTCAACTTTATTATCAGTCGTTATAAAAGGTGATGTTTCCCAAATCACCAAAGTATTAAACTTTGATTATAAGTTGGGTGAAGGACGTAAAATTGAATCTCCACAAGCTTATGTTGATGCAATTGGCCTTAGAGAAGATGCTCATTTACAAAAGAGCTTCAAACCTAAGGGATCAATTGAGAATTTACCTGTTGGAACCTATTATTTATTGGAAGTTGATGACAAATATAGAAGAAAATACGGTATAAAAGAATAAGCCAGGGGAGGAGCTATTGTCTTGTCTTTGCTATTGAATGGGGATTTTAGTTGTTCATTTTGCTGGCAATTAATATGTACGTAGCTAATACTATTAAAACTATACATAGCATCCAGTGTAATATACTTCTATTCAAAATAGTATATACACGTTGTTGAAGATGTTAAATGGATAAATAAGTAAATTGGGGACGATATTGACAAAGTAAATGTAATTTATACATTTCAAATTGAAGAAATGCTTGATGAATGTGCATGAAATTGTCTTGCGGTAAAACATTATCATATTCTGCGTCTATATTTGCATTGAATGTAAATTCTTTGTTTTGATTGAGATTTGTAATGATGCTCTTTTTTAACCTTATTCGTAATCTGGTGATCTGTATTTTCTTTCTGTTGGTCCAGCTCAACAATGAAGGGAATTTTCTTATTAGCTTTATTCTGTATATTCGATATTTGAAAATCACCAAATGAGCCGCATGGTAAAGGAGTCTAACTTTGACTTGTAGTTGAATCTTGTATTTGACCAATTTGATATCGACCCATCGTAGATAATTTACTTGTAACAGACGTTGCAAAAGTTGTACTAGTATCAGGCCTTGGGATTGGTATTGCTGGGGAGGTTGATCTTGGGAACTGGTGCTGGTATTTTTAATGGTGAAAATGCAGTAAATGGGTCTGAGTTTGTCATTTTCATGGCTTAGGCATTGAAAGCTTTGAATTTTTGCAATACCTTTCAATTTAGGACGTTTATGTCCCCAAATGTCTTGTTCATTTCGATGACCATTAACTGATTTGCTCTTACTTCGTGCATCCTCTTTTTTAATCACATTTGATTCATTAGTGCTCTTCTGGAAGAGTCTCTCAATTCTGACAGACGTAAATATACTCCTAACCGAATTACTCTTGTTCGCCTCTTCAATGTTCTTGTGAGCCACACTGTTATTTAATAGTTTTATCTTGACTTTTTTATAGTTTAGTTTGCCCAGCAACTTCTTTGTTACATATCTAACCCGTTGCTTTATTTGTTGTTTCTTCTCCAATCGCCTTGCTCTTTTTTGCAATTGTCTCTCCTTCTTCTCTCCTTCTTGCTTCTTCTTTTCACGGTATAGTCGTATCCAATGCCTTTCGCATTTCCTATATCGTTTCACCAGGTCATTATATGCTCGAATTTGTTGCTGATTAATATTGACTCGTAATTCATTCAACTGATTAAAGTGCAAAGTAAACCAGTTTTGACCAATAAAAATTTGCAGATCTTTCTCTGCAGAAACTTCTTTATGGGTTTTCCTACTTATTTGCTTTTGCTCTTGCTCTTGTACGCTACTGATGTTAGTTTCCTCGTCTTCGTCCTTTTGGCTCTCGTAATTTGCTTTTACGTCACTGTTGGTTGTTGGGGGATTGATAATATGCCCATAACTCAACTGATTAAAATATGCATCTTCTTCGAGTTGAAGTTTTAACAATATCTGTGGATAATCATGAGACATCTCATTGTTTGAAAAACCCTTGAACGTTTGTCGTTTAGTTAATTCGGCGAACTTGTTGTTGTTATTAGCTCTATCTTGACTTTTATTTGAGAAAGATGTACCGTAACGTAATGGTGGTGTTCTAAAGGCAACAACGATGTCCCAAAATCATGAAAACAATTTTTCACTTCTAATTTTCAAAGAACGTGGAAAATTGGATTAATATTGGATCGATCAATCTTATCAGTGGAAAATACCGAAAATGAGTGGAAAACAATAGTGACGTAAAAATGTCTGTTCTGTCTATTAGAGTACAAAGTGAATGCTCTCTTTATATCCATTTGTAGATCCATACTGTGTATGAATTAAGCAAAACTAACTTTGTAGTGGAGTACTAGGTTGTTGGTTGTTTAAAAGCGGTAAAAGTGAAAGTATAAGCAAAAGATTTGTATGTTTTGTGGTTTCTTTGGGTGCAAAAATTAAGACAAGAAAAGAACAATGTCTGACATGTGGCGCATATGACATTTAGCTGACAAAAAGACAAAAAACCTTTGCTTGTAGAAAGACTGACGACACAAATGATTATTTTGTTATGCGACTTTAAACAAACTCAACAATTCACAAGATACAATCAACAGACTAACATCGATGTTGATGTTAGTTGGTGAGATTGGGTCCATGTTTGTAATGAATATATCACATTGCTTCGTTTGGTTTGAGCAACGAACTTTATAGTTGTAGCTTACTTTTTGAATAGGTACCGTTATTTTACTCCATGGCATGAACCACTCTATATTCGTCAATGAGTGAACAAAACATACCAAGAGGAATTGTAACCCTGGATGCTTCGAATGTCTTAAACACATTTGGTAGCAGTGCTCGCTTTTCGCACAAGCCACATCCACACCAAAAATGTAACAAAGAGAAGCAACTATCACACTATCACAGTCGCTTATGATTGGACATCTTTATGTTAAGTGTTTAGCCATGTAAATTCTACAGTTATTGACCTGAAGAAAGTATTATTTTCGGAGAAACAGTTCGTGTTCCATTTTTTCCTTCAAACACTGGACCACTTGAAATTATCACGTGGATGGCATATACGATGTTGCACAAAACTAAAACACTACATTTACCCGATGAAAATCGATGGTTGCTATGAAATGAAATATATCTTCTTTAACAGCCCAAAATATCACCCGTAAGCTACAGTGATAGCCTGTAATTGATTATTATTCGTCGTTAAACACTAGACCAATTACAGTCTGCTAGTAATAGATTCTGTGTATTTGTACTTGTTTCTATAGAATTCTATTGATATGTATTCAATACTGTGGAGATGTATAGAGTAATATGCATAACCCCTTAAAGACAAATTAAATTGCTACCAACTCAAGTTTTCAATTTAAAGTTGCTACTACAATGACCCTATTCCCATTTCCACAGTTTAAATACTCCTCGAGTTTCTCAATTTCTTATAACTCAATTTTGAAAATAAGTTATCCTCGAAGTTAACACTCAAGCCCATCTTATTTACATTCAAATTGGTTCCATAATGAGATTCATTTGGTTAGCTTGTATATTCATTCAATTGGTTCATGCCAATTATGGATTTGAAGAATGGAGTAACAATGATTTAAGACAATTCTTACAAGACAACAAAATTAAACAAGATCCTAAATGGGATAATGCAAAGTTGATTGAAGTTGCCAATATTGAAGCTAAGAAGTTAGAAAACGGATATAATAAATTGAAAAGTGAATTGGATAAACAGTTGAAACCCAAAAGACACAATTTGGAGGATTATTTAAGTTTTAGCTATTTATTTGGCTCTTCAAATGACAAAAAGCCAATTCTGGATTGGTTTTTTGAAAGTTGGGATTTTGATTCATTAACCAGGTTTTTAAAACATCATGGTATTAAAGTTGATGAAAAGGCAAACAAGAGTGACTTGTTGAAAACCCTCAAGAGTAAATTCAGTTCCATTGCTAAAAAAAATAAAGGATCCAATTTTTACCCTGGTGACTGGTTATACGATTCATGGTCAGAAGATGATTTGAAAAATTGGTTAAATAATTTTAAAATTGAATTTGATAAAGGTTCTTCAAAGAGTAGCTTGGTTGAAAAAGTGAAGGAGTACAATTACAAAGCTACAAACGATATAATTGATACCAAGGATGCATTATTTGATTCATTGGATTTATTTGATAAGTCTATTTTTGATAAAGGTGGACAAATTAGAGATGAATTTTTTGAATCTTGGTCTTATTCACAATTACGTGAATGGTTATATTTGCATGGTTTCATCAACACTAAACCTGATGTATGGGTTGGCGATTTAGATAAGGAGACTTTAATTAAAAAGGCTCAAAGCTACAAGAGTTATCTTCTTGATGATATCCAAACTTGGTTAAAACATTCTGAGAAAAAGAGTGAACCTTGGTTATCTAAAGGTGAGCTGGGTAAAGGTGGTAGGGGAGCCAAAAACTTGATCAATGATACCTTCTTTGTTGGTATTGAAAATTGGTCCAAAGATAAATTGCGTGAATTTTTAAATGTACGTAAAGTACCATATTCCATCTTCACTACAAGAAAACAATTAGTTGAATTGGTTAAAGAACATAGAGGTGATCCAATTCATGTTGAAGCTGATGCTTATATTATTGATAATGATATCTCAACCAATTCAATTAAAGAATGGTTACGTGAACAGGGCCAAAATGTTGATGGATCAAGACAAGATTTGATCACTGCGTTCCAAAAACAATTCAAAAGTCATGGATCTGGTAAAGAAAATATTGATTCACAAATTAGATTATATAAACCAGATTTGGAAAGTTTTAAGCATTACTTGACGAGAAATGTTGTTGAAGCTGAATCTATTGGTGAAGAGAAATTGAAAAAAGCATTTATCGTTGTTGAAGAATATTTCCAAAAAGCAACTGAAGTTGCTCGTGATGAATTGAAACTGGCTGAATATTCAGTTGAAGAAGCTTTGCAAGAAATTCAAACCGAGAGTTATGAATACGCTGCTAAATTTTTGGATGAAATCAATGAAGATGAAGAAAAATTCTCTAATTTAGTTTATGATGCTAAGTTAGCTAGTAATCAGTATGCAAGATCAACTATTGGATCATTGATCAAAGATTGGAAAAAGATTCAACAAACATTGCTTGGCAAGCAAAGCAAGTCCTCGTCTTCTTGGTTCCAAAAAGGTCAAAAGGAAGTCAATAATGGTGGACAAGCAGTATTGGACAACGCAAACGATCAATATCAAGCATTGGCTAAGAAGTACGATGAATATTCTCAACATGCAAAAGATTTATATGATGAGTATTTGAGCAGTGTTGACGATTCAGTTGATGATTTGACCAAGAAAGCAGGTAAACAGTATGAAGATTTAGCTAAGGATGCCAATTACAAGTATGACCAATATAAGAAGCTTTACAATAAGCAATCTGATGCTGTTGCTGAAGCTGCTGGTAAGAATTATGAACGTGCTGTTGAAGAAGCCAATAAGCAATATGATGCATATTCCAAATTGGTTAGTGATAATTTGGAAAATTTACTTGGAAATGCCGGTAAGCTGTATGAATCAGCAGCGGCTGAAGCTAGCAAAAAATATGATGAGTATGCTGCTATTGCTGGCGATGCTACTGACAATGTTAAAAAAGAAGCGGGAAAGCAATACGAATTGGCATCAGCAGATGCAGCAAAGAGATATGAGGAATATAAGAAGTTGGCTGATAAGAAATATCAGGGATTGTCGAAGCTTGCTAATAAGCAATTTTCAGAATATTCCAAATCTGCAAACAAAAAGGCTAATGAATTATCAGTCGAAGCTGCTAAGCAATATGAAGAAGCAATTAAAGTCGCCAATGCCAAATATGACGAATATAGTAAGCTTGCTGGTAAGAAATACGACGAATGGTCTAAAGAAGCTTCAACAAAAGCTGATGATTGGTATAAAGAAGCCGGTAAACAATATGAAGCTGCCGCTAAAGATGCACTGGAGAAATATGCTAAGTATTCATCTGCTCTTGGTGCATGGGCTAGTGAAGTGGGAGCCAAAGCCAAAGTGAAGTATGATAAGTACTCTGATGATTTAAGCAAACAAGCCTATGAACAATATCAAGTTGCATCAAAAGAAGCTTCTAAGAAGTACGATGAGTTTTATAAATTGACCGGTAAGAAATATGATGAATATTCAGAGGAAGCTTTGAAAGCATTGGACAAAGCTTCTAAAGAAGCTGCAAAGCAATATGCTGCCGCTTCAAAAGATGCGAGTAAAAAGTATGATGAGTATTCGAAATTAGCCGGGGACTTGGCCGTTGAATATGGACAAAAGGCCAGTGAATTGGGTAAAGATGCAGGAGAAAAGATTCAAACTGCTTCAAAGGAAGCTTGGAAATCAACTCAAGATAACTATGTCAAATACACTCCAGTTTTCCAAGATTGGTTAAAAAATCAATATCGATCAGTATTGTATCATTTGGGTTTATTCAACAATAAGCTTTATGATGCTGCTGAAGTTGCTAAAGACGGCTTGGGTGACAAATGGGATAGCATAGTCAAGACTTATTCCAATGCTGACTTGAAGTCATATTTACGATCATTTGGTTATAATTACAATTGGTTGTCGAGTTTGAATCGTAAAGAATTGTTGACTTTGGCTGAAGCTCAAAATAAATTGTTCAATGGGTATAAATCGTTGAAATGGGAAAGACCAATTAGTGAAGTATTAGAAGAGAAATTGGGGTTGAAGCGTCATCCTGAGGGAATAATACAACATGTTAAAGCATGGTTAGGATTCAAGTGGTAAATAATGCGTTGTGTGTTTCTGATTAAGTAAGTTGAATGTACAGTAGAATGTGAACGAATGTGGTCGAGCGATCTGACACTGTAGAAGAATGACTTAAATAATACTCTTTATCTATTGTTGGTTATGTTTATTCGTCTGTCTGAGTAGAGACGATTGATTGTATATGATTTCCTCATTAGGAATATTATGTAACATATTACGTAAAGTGTAAACAAAAACAAATTTTTTTCTTTTCTGAATCAAACACCAAAAACACAGACACACAGATCGACTACTTACTACTTCTTTAGTATCAAACCGAACATACACACAAACACATCTATCATCATTAGATAATCATTATCAGATATCAACTATGAGAGAAGTTATTAGTATCAACGGTATGTATATAGCTACTTATATGATGGGCGTTTTCATGAAATGGAGTGTCTGTTGACAAATGTGAGTTTTTGAAACACGAATCAGATTATTATTATAATACACACGAATCAAGTTGACTGGCGAATCCAGCAGCCTGCCATCAACTAGATCACCTATAACTACTTCCTCACCACTTTTGTTAATCAACCGTTACATATGTGCTGTGTTTTTCCATATGGCTGCTGAATAATGTTATGCTTCCCCCATCAAAAGCGCGTCTTTTTTTCTTTTTTTGAACATCCATACTAACACCACCTTTAGTTGGGCAAGCAGGTTGTCAAATAGGTAATGCCTGTTGGGAATTGTACTCCCAGGAACACGGAATCAGACCCGATGGATATTTACAAGAAGGATTAGATAGACCAAAGGGAGGCGAAGAAGGATTTTCGACATTTTTCAGTGAAACTGGATCAGGTAAATATGTTCCTCGTGCATTATATGTCGATTTAGAACCAAATGTAATTGATGAAGTTAGAACCGGTGTTTACAAGGATTTATTCCATCCCGAACAGTTGATTGCTGGAAAGGAAGATGCAGCTAATAATTATGCTCGTGGTCATTATACTGTTGGAAGAGAGATTTTGGACGATGTTTTGGATAGAATCAGAAGAATGAGTGATCAATGTGATGGGTTACAAGGTTTCCTTTTCACTCATTCGTTGGGTGGTGGTACCGGATCTGGTTTGGGTTCTTTGTTATTGGAACAATTGTCATTAGATTATGGTAAAAAATCTAAATTAGAATTTGCAGTTTACCCAGCTCCACAGGTTTCTACTTCGGTTGTTGAACCTTATAATACTGTGTTGACGACCCATACTACTTTGGAACATGCTGATTGTACATTTATGGTTGATAATGAAGCCATTTATGAAATGTGTAGGAAAAACTTGGACATTTCAAGACCAAATTTCAGCTCATTAAACAATTTAATTGCTCAAGTTGTTTCATCAGTTACTGCTTCATTGAGATTCGATGGATCATTGAATGTTGATTTAAATGAATTTCAAACTAACTTGGTTCCATATCCAAGAATTCATTTTCCATTGGTTAGTTACGCTCCTGTTTTCTCCAAAACTAGAGCTAATCATGAAGCAAATTCAGTTTCGGAAATTACTCAATCTTGTTTTGAACCTGGTAATCAAATGGTTAAATGTGATCCAAGAATGGGTAAATATATGGCAACTTGTTTATTGTACAGAGGTGATGTTGTCACTCGTGATGTTCAAAATGCTGTTGCTCAAGTTAAACTGAAAAAGACTGTTCAATTGGTTGATTGGTGTCCGACCGGATTCAAGATTGGTATTTGTTATCAACCACCAACTGCCATCAAGGGATCTGAATTGGCAGGTGCATCAAGAGCTGTTTGTATGTTATCCAATACCACTGCTATTGCTGAAGCTTGGAGAAGAATTGATAAAAAGTTTGATTTGATGTATTCAAAGAGAGCTTTTGTTCATTGGTATGTTGGTGAAGGTATGGAAGAAGGAGAATTTACTGAAGCTAGAGAAGACTTGGCTGCTTTG
This sequence comes from Candida orthopsilosis Co 90-125, assembly GCF_000315875.1. Taxonomy (NCBI): domain Eukaryota; kingdom Fungi; phylum Ascomycota; class Pichiomycetes; order Serinales; family Debaryomycetaceae; genus Lodderomyces; species Lodderomyces orthopsilosis. Next base: position 314,035 of record NC_018301.1, read on the forward strand.
GAAAGAGATTATGTTGAAGTTGGAACTGATTCTTTCCCAGAAGAAGAAGAAGAGTATTAGTTGGAGGGGAGTTTAGCTAGTCAGTTGTTTTTGTTGGTTTGTTGTTTCTTCTCTATTTCTAATATTATTTTTTTATATACCCCTTCGCCATATATATTGGTTAGTTTTTTATATAGCTTTTTTGGAAATTTATTTTGATAATTTAAAGACGCCATTAGATGTAGCTGGATAGAGGTGAATGTTGCATTGTCTTTGTCTACGGTTATATATCTCTTTCTTTCTCGGATATAAAAGTGTCAACACAAAAGCCTACCAGTTGATCAATTTTTCTCTCTTGCCAATTTTTCAAATTATTATACTTCACTCATCTCTCTAAACAGCATCAACACACCTAAAGCTATAATGGCAGACACAGACGACAAGAGAAAATTACTAGCCAATCCACTTCATGGAATAGTTATCCCTATCGGCCTACTTCTATTCGGAACTTGGTTATTCAGTTGGTCCTATATGCCATACACCATTGCCTTTATAATCATCATATGTTCAATTCAATATTACTTGGCCACACAGCGTCGTTCATCGATGCATCAAACGATATGGCGTGATTTTGAATTGATTGATCGAACAATGGTTGCTCCAATGACGGCGATTTACCGATTCAAGTTGGGTCGTGAGGATGAAATATTGGATATTCCAACGGGACATCATTTATCTTGTGTTTTCACGATTGATGGTAAGGATGAATTACGATATTATTCACCAATCTCAAATCAGTTCGATGCTGGATTTTTCGATATTTTGGTCAAACATTATCCTCATGGGAAAGTGACTAGTAAATTAGCTTCGGTACAAATCGGTCAAACGGTTAAATTTAGAGGTCCAGTGGGAACATTGGACTATACGCCAAATGAAACAAAAACATTGGGGTTGATTGCGGGTGGAACTGGTATAACTCCAATTTTGCAAGTTATAACTAAAGTCATAACTAACCCTGAAGATAAAACTGAACTCAAAGTGATTTTTGCATGTCAAACCCCCAATCAAATCTTGTTGAAGCTGGAATTAGATTCTATTGCAGAGAAGTATCCCAAATTGTCAGTGTATTATACTGTGGATAATCCTAGTGAAGAATGGACTGGTGGTGTTGGATACGTGTCGAAGGAAATGATTAAGACTATGTTTGATGACAAGGAAAACACAAAGATTTTGATGTCGGGCCCACCAGCCATGAAGAGTCACATTAATGGATTACTTGATGAATTGGATTGGGATAAGGAAAAAGTATTCTACTTTTGAAAAGGATCCATGAACGTACAAAGAATGGTGACAATGTTTATAGAATAAGTCTTACAGATGCATTTTTGTTGGGTTTCGTTTAAGTCGTAGATTGATTCTTGTAGGTACTGTAAAAGTCATTAGCTGTCGCCTACCTACTATTTGCATTATTGTGGTCTCTGGAGTTGCAAAGTGGGGTCTAATTTATGACAGTTATACTTTGGCAACCGGGACTTTCCTAACGCCGTGAAAGCCGTGGTTTTCACCGATTCTGTCTCTATATTTGAAAATAGGTGGCCGGTCGGCCGAATATGATAGGTTTGATTAATTGTTGAGTTGAGTTTTAGAGTTTTATTGGTTGATACCAATGAAATACTTAGTTCGGTGTATTTCCCAAAGGGGTAATAACCGAGAATTTTGCTTCAAAACTGCAGTCAATCACAATTTTGGTATCATCGCAAGAGGGGTTGTCCCCATCTTAGACACTGGGTGTTTCTAGGTATTCACCTATATTTAGCCATTCTATTCCCATACTCTGTTATCACATGCTTTTTAACAAAGCCCTACTAACCCTTGAAATACGCATTGTTGAATTTCCCCCAAAGTCTTTATAGTCGTAGTTGTTTTGAGTTGAGTTTATTTGAAATTTTATATCGACAATGGGAGGATATATAATACTAACAAAAGTGCCATTTACCATCGTTCTTTCTACCTCCTTAAGCATTCTAACAAGTAACAAACATGCCAACCAGATCCAAATTTTACAACCCAGAAACGGCGCATTATTATAATCCTAAAACAGAAAGAAAAGTTGTGATAATTACGGGAGGAAATTCGGGTATCGGATGGTACACAACACTCCATTTGTATCTCCATGGTTATGTGATATATATGGCTGGAAGAACTGAGCTGAAGGTTAGAAAAGCGTTTGAAGATATTGAAAAAGAAGCACAAGCAAGAATAACCAAAGAAGGAAAACCAAATCATATTTTTGGCGAATTACACTATATTCATATTGATTTATTGGACTTGTCGTCGGTTCCAAAAGCAGTTGAAGAATTCTTTGCCGCTAGAGAAGACAAATTGGATGTGTTGATAAACAATGCTGGTATCATGGCGGTGCCATTTGAGGTGACCAAGGATGACTATGAGATTCAATACCAAGTGAATTTTGTGGCCCATTTTCTCTTGACTCTTCAATTGATCCCTTATTTGCAAAAGACTGTTGATGCTGGAGAAACTCCCAGAATTATTAATTTATCCTCAATTGGACACAACTTCTCCTACAAGTATTTCAAACCAGAGAATAATAAGACAAACACATTTCCAAACAGTATTTTTACTTGGGTTCGGTATGGTATTGCAAAGACAGCTGAAATTCAAATCACCAAGGAATGGGCTATCAAATATCCAAAGTTTTTGTCAATCGCTATTCATCCAGGTGCTATATTGGGCACCAATTTATATGATTACTGGCGTCAAGCTCCTATTATGAAGTACCCAGCAAATGCAATTTTTGCAATCTTTGATAAATTTATGGGTGTTTCTAATGAAGAAGGTGCTTTGGCTACGTTAAGAGCAGTTATGGATCCGAATTTGAACACTAAAAAAGATAACGGTGGGTACTTAGTTACCGGTGGTGTTTTTGACAAACCAAGTAAAGTCGCTAGTAACCTGAAATATGCAAAGCAAACATGGGATTGGAATATTGAACAATTGGAGAAACGTGGATTTGATGTAGCAGTAAAAAAGTAATTGCTAATTTAGAACAGTTTGTAGGTCCATTTAGTTTTACAGTTGAATTTAGTTTTGCTTAGTTAAATGCGTCTCAATCGTTGGTCTTTTCCGTTTGCCGAAGATGAAAGCAAATATATGATACGTAAGGTAGAGTGGTTGATCATTTTGTACTTGTGTTTCGGAATTAAATCTAAATTGAGTAATGAGCGATAATTTCATCTATCAAAACAATAGATAAAAAGAAAAACGGAAAACCCGAAAACCCGCAAAACGTTAAATCGTCGAATTAAACCAACTTGATACACTAAGCCTATATACTGGAGGCACAGCACCAACTGCTATATATATAGAGATCAGTATTCACTTGCTTTTTCAAAATTACTCAACTCAAACCATTTGTCTTATCAGATATACATCCAAAGTTTACAGTACAATCAACACTATATTAATATGACTTCACAACCAATTGAAATTCCCGGTAAATTCGGATTTGGAACCATGTCAATGACATGGACATCGCAACCACCACCATTCCAACAATCAATCGATACATTGAAATTTGTTACTTCTCATCCGGAATACGGAGTTAAACTTCTCAATGGTGGTGAGTTTTACGGTCCTGATGATGTTAATTTAAAGTTGCTTCAACAATTCTTATCCGCCAATGACCCTGCCATCAATGAATCTTTGATAATTTCAATCAAGGGAGGAGTAGATCCAGCTACGTTGAAGCCTAATGGATCTAAAGAATACATTAGTAAATCAATTGAAAATGTCGCTTCTTATTTCCCCAAAAGTGGTTCCCGACCAAAATTGATTTTCGAAGCTGCTAGAGTTGATCTGAATGTGCCATACCAAGATACAATCAGTTACATTAAAAAATATGTCGACAATGGAACCATTGATGGGATTTCGTTATCTGAAGTTGGGATAAACTCTATTGAAAAAGCCACGGAAATTGCACCAATCTCATGTGTTGAGTTGGAACTTTCATTGTTTTCACAAGATTTAATTGACAATGGTATATTGGCATTCCTTTCCGACAAACAGATCCCCATTATTGCTTACTCACCATTATGTAGAGGAATCCTAACTGATTATTGTGTTGAACATGCCGATACATTTCTTTCAGAAATCCCTCAAGGTCATTTTAAACATACTTTGGATAAATTCCAACCGGATAATTTCACTCACAATTTAATTCCATTGAAGAAACTTTATGCATTCGCTCATGATGTGAAGCATACAAGTTTAGAAAGCTTGGCCCTTTCTTGGATTTTGAAAATTTCGGGACAACACAATTATAAAGGGATCGACAAAGTCACACGGATTTTACCTATCCCCTCGGGATCAACTATTGATCGGGTTAAATTGAATTTTGGTAATTTTGTTGAATTAACTGATGATGATTTAAAACAAATTGATTTGATTTTGAAAGAGAATCCAATTAAGGGATTGAGATATAATGCTCAAAGTGAAGGTTCATTGTTTCAATAGATATCGGTTTCTATAAAACATTAATTTTGTATATATACAAGTATAGGAGAATTTTGCAGCTAAATATGTTAAAATATTTTTGTTACAAATTTGATGCAAAAAGGAATAAAACTTCTGTTCCTACCAGATTTTGAAAGATTATACCGCATTGGTGAGCGAAGCCATTGCAACCACGTTAACGGTAGCTTATTAACTACATTGCTAATGTACAGTTGCAAAAAACGTCTCTATTGACACGTACTCTATTCCTTCATAAAAATATGGCACGATATTTGCAGATAACCAAAAGTACACGACTAGATGCATCAATATACGAAAATGACAACTTTATTTGAAATTTCCCAACAATCAAAAAAAAAAGAGCTTTTAAAAGAATAAATCAAAGTACAACCTCTTTGGCTTCTAGTACACCTCTCTTTGTTTGTTGTAACGCGGTAGTCTATCTGGTCTTGAGTCTTTTGTACTGTGGTTAAAAGGTGCCGTTTGTCTGCGAGGATAAAAAATCGTAACGAGGTTTACGCTTGACACAAAAACCCACAACGTAATATTTATTATTTCAGACGCTAAACTTTAGTCAAGCTAATGGAAGCATAATATCACCTCAGAAAGAGTAAAATTTACCAACGACGTGTCACTTTCTGGCTTGAAGCAATAGTAAACCCTGAGTCAGTAGTAGAAGGGTTTCTTTTTTGAAGAATATATAAATAGGTTATTACCAAGCCTCAAATCATCATCACCAAATTGATTCTACTTCATTGAACCAAAAAAAGAAGGTAATTGCAAGAAAATGAGAGTGTACCAACTACTATTCCTCATCATTACTCAACTCGTTCAATTGGCATTTGCAAAAGTCTTATCCACAGCCAAACCGACGACTCCATATCGAAAAGTATTTTTCAACTATCAAAATAATGCCGTATGTTTATACGCCAACGATACAGTTCACACTCAATTTGAAATTGAATTTGATTTAGCAAGAGATAATGAAACTATCCCCGTATTGATTTTCAATTATCGTGATTTGATCAAGTTTAAGAATGTGCCCAATTTCAATGAATTTTTAAACCATACTTATCTTAATGACCAAGTGAATGATCAAGGTGAGGGACTGAGTTTGCTTCTTGTTGATGAAGTTCATAAACTGGTTGATTTCAATTTACAAATGAATCAAGTGGGTAAGTCGTTACCGAAACTGGTTTGGTATGATGTTGTGACTAATGAAACGAGTTTTATCAGTTATGGAGTCAATGAACCGGGTACTTATTGTATCTATATGCCATTATATTCCTTTGATGGAAATCTTATCCATCCAACTAATTACAAAGCGCAATTATCAGTGGAAGAATTTACCCCCATTAGTGTATTTCATGATATTGCCACATCGTTAAATATTGTCATTATGTTTGGTTCAACTTTAGTTGTATTGAGTTATTTGTATCCGGCGATTAGAGCTAGGAAATTTGACAAATTACCACCAGTGGTCCAACAATTGACGCAATTGTTGATTGTTTATGTTGGGTTCACATTGATTCAATTTGCTCTTCGCTTGATTTATTTATTTGTCCCCAATGATTTCATTTACAGTTTTACTGAAGATTATTTTGGATATTTTGCTAATGTTTTGTTGAACAAGTGGCAAAAATTTATCATATCTCAAGTTTATTTTGGATTGGGATACATCAATGTTCCTGAATCACTAAAAACCATTAGAATTTCAAAATTGATTTTTCAATTGGCATTTATTGTTAATTTAGTTGCTATATTTGTCTTGGATAATTGTATCGATATACCCATTCCATTAACTAGTATACTCATTAATCAAGAACGTTATCTGATTTACAAGAAATCGATTTTGGTCAATGAATATTATGCTAATATTGTCATTAATCAAAATTCAGATTTACTCAAGTACCTATTCAAATATGGATCACAAACCCAATTACTCTGTGGATTTTTAATGCAGGTAGTACGACTTGTATGTGGATTTCAATTAGCTTGGAAATTAAGGAGGTCCCGTAAATTGGCCAAACCAATGATTGTCACCATCATGATTCATTTAATTGCCTGGACGTTATTTGGTAAACAATCGGTTTATGTTGCTTTTATTCGATTGAATATTGGTGGTGTTTTTGATGTAGGTGAATTGTTGAGTAATATTGGTCAATTATTGGAAACTTATGAAGTTAAATGGATGGCACTTTCGTTAGTGGAGATTTTGATGATTTGGTTTATTTGGTCAACTAATAAACCTTATGATTATGCCGTTGTTGTTGAAGAAGAGAAAAAGAAGAAGGACAAGGGAGCTAAGAAGGAGAAGAAGGATAGTCATGAAAAGAAGAGTAAAGACAAAAAGAAGGCGATTGACGAAAAGAAGGCGAAGAAGGACGATAAGATTAAAGATACAAAGAAGGTCACTGATGAGAAGAAGGTGGTTGCGGTAAGTGGTGAAGATAAATAGATTGAAATGGCAAAACAAGCTAACTCTAAACGAAAGTCTCCAAAAGAGGGATTTTAACACTTGGTCAAAAAGTTTTGTAGACACAACCAAAGTAGTCAATACGATAAAGACATTATAATGTGTATGTATATAATACTAAGCTATGTTATTATTATTTTTTATTAGTTAACTGTCTTCTAAATCTATATTCCTTCATTGCTTCTTGAAACAGTTGAATAATTTCATCGCTTCTTAATCCAGCCAATGATCCAGCATTATACATTTGTATTAATCGATCATCAATTGCACCACCATTACCTTCGTCACTATATTGGTCTTCATGACCCCCACCACTTAGTGTTTCCTCTACAACTCTTTCTCCTTGTCTTATATCTTTCACAACTTTATCAAATTCAGTATGACAAAACTGTTGAGCAACTTCATCCAAGGTAATAAACTTCATTGATTTATTTTGAGTATAATTTAACCAAGCAGTTATGAAATAAAATCTTGAAAATTGAATTAAAAGTCTACGTTGCTTTAAATTTGTTGACAGATTATTGTTGATCTTGTTTGCCATATTGGGATATTGGAAAACTTCATATGCAAAAGTTAATGACACTGCATGGATCAACGTGGTTTTTGAAATGTTGGATTGGAATTGTTTGATAAAGTAATTAAAATCGGATAATACGTCATCTAGTTGTGGTAAATTGCATGTCTGGTTGAATGTGTGTAGGATCTTGTCAATTTCAATTATTGTTGTATATAATACTGTGTCATCAACCGAGGATAGGATGTAGTCGATGTAATTGAGCACTTGCCTTCTGGGGTTATCATCAATTACTCTATTAAGTTTAATATTTAAATAGTAGTATTCAAAATACAATACTACTAGCTTATAATTATCATCAGTTAATTGACTCTTGTAGTGATTAACCAGATTGATTATTTGATTATAGACTCTAATCTGATTTTTGAAATGTCTGGGTGACGTAGTATCATTTATCTCGATACTATTGTGTAAACGAATAGTCTCTTGTGAATCCTGACCTGTTGACGGTGATAATGATGATGCTGAAGTTGGAGAAGGCAGTATTGTACCCTCTATTGTTTGAAATAGACTTGGATCTAAATCTTCAAATATACGTCGTAATAAATAAGTTTGAATTTTGTTGAACATGATTAGTATGTATGTAGAATAAGATTATAGCATTGAGTGCTCTTGAGAGAAGGGAGGCAAGGTTAAACAAAGTTAGACAATTTAGATCCACTTTTATAGAAGGTATGTACCAGTGTCTACCATTCCAAATCTCCTCATATCTTTAAAGTGACGAAAAGAAACATCCTTACTAATGGAGAGATCATTCAACATCTTTTAGTAATTGTACCATAAATAGTATACCAACGTTATGAACCCATTTTGATATTATGAATGACTTGATGATATAGTGTATGCAGTTTGAAGCACATCCAACAAAAGAAAAGTTCACTTATTGCTTTCAATCGTGATATATTTCCGTCTTTTTATGTATTTAGTTGAATGACTTTTCGTTCTTCTGCAGGCTGAAGTATATGCCCAACAGTACATTTGGCAGAGGGAAAAAGAAAAGGGCAACATAAAAAGCAATCCTAACCCCTAACCCTGTAGAACATATACATGTTAGCGGAGAGAGGGGGTGTATATGTGTGTGTGGGGGTAGAAGTATCACATGAAAAGATCCATTACCGGTTACTTAAGCCAGTGGTTGTGCTTCTTTTGAATGACTGCAAAAATGAATAATATCATGAAACAATCTTAAACCAGGAAGAGTGGCTTTGTGTCAAAAAGCACATGTGTCGTAATTCTAATGTCGTAGAATAGAAACTAATGACATTACGATTTTGTCTCATTTAAAACTTCGCCCACATACACAACAATTTGGAGTCAAAGGTAATTTTGCATGACGCAGGCACCATTGCAGACACTGCAGAGGAAGAAGAAGAGAAGTATCAAACTTATTGAATTTTAGGTCATTTCCTTGGCATTACACCACTCAATAGAAATTCAATTGTAGCCTATCCAAGAACATAGTGCATAGTGCATAGTGCTTCTTCAAGGGGGGTTCTCATCTCGTATGAAAGGTGAAACGCAGTATCTATTTATCAATGTCGTGAATTGTATTCTAATGTCGTAACATAATGTCATATGACATATGACTCCCTTTGGCTGGGGCTGAGACACGAAATAAAAACCCAAAGTCAAGTCACACAGCGAGACAAAAGGTAAACAGAGTTGCACCCATACATCCATACTAAATATTAACTTCTAAATATAAAACACTTAACAACTTACGCACTAAACACAAACACAAACACACTGTTGTGTAATGTATGAAAAATTTTGTATTACTACACACTGACTGATGAACAAACACATCATACAGAGGGTGGGCTAATCAATTGATAAGGCTATAACTAGCAGACTACATATCTATATATATCACAGAAGATATCCCCTTATACATACTTGTTTATTTATTAATCACATCATCTGACTACAGCCAACAACTTACTCACCCGTCATACATCTCCTCCCCCGCGCCATAGAAATACACGCGTTTCAATATGAGTTATCATAGAACTAATGGTGATTCAAACCACTTACACCCTGATTACAACAACAACAACACTAGTTCAAATCTATATAGAATGCCATCAGATGATTATGATGAAGATGATAATCTGTCATTGGAATTTTTAGATCATAATGTGAGCCATATGAGTAATACACCCTTAACTCAAGGTGTTTATACTAATCATCACAATAATATATCTTCGCATTCGATGAATTTTAATGAACCAGCACCGCCTCCTATATACCATCAAAATCTATCAACTGCTTCATTACATCATGACAGCTATTACAATCAACCTATTTTCAATGCTCCGCCACAAGTACAAGGAGATCCATTTCAGGAAGACTATGAGATGCAATACCAGGGGTATAATAGTAATTATAATCATGCATTTGTGCCTCATGTATATTCTGATGAGGACCAAGAGGAAAGAGAGTTTGATCAAAGAATACAATACAATCAATTTGAAGGTGACCATTATGACTTAGCTACTGCCAGTTATGTTGTTGATGATGATGCGCAGCCTGAGTTTGTTCCTGTTGGGAATCTTATTGATGAAGAAGATGAAGTGGTCCCTGATAGTCCATTTGGTGATAACAATCTTGATGATTTTCAACAGCCACCCGAACAAGAAGAGGTTAGAGCTAAAAAACCAATTAGAGCATCCGGTATCAATGGTCATTTAGTACTTGATTGTCCAGTTGCTGGTGAATTGTTGTCCAAGTTTCCCGATTACAACCCCGATGAGAAAGATGGAGGGTTATCTAGAGAATTTGCATTTATGAGATATACTGCGGTTACGTGTGGTCCATCAAATTTTTATCGTGATGCATATATATTAAGGCCGGTGCATTATCCTATTCCAAGACAAACTGAGATGATGATTGTAATTACCATGTATAATGAAGATGATGTATTGTTAGGAAGAACTTTAAAAGGAGTTTTCAAAAATATCAAATATCTTGAATCAAAATCACGATCTTCAACTTGGGGTAAAGATTCATGGAAGAAGATTGTTGTTTGTATTGTTAGTGATGGAAGAACCAAAATTAACGAACGTGCACAAGCATTATTGGCAGGATTGGGTGTTTATCAAGAAGGATTGGCCAAAAGTAGAGTTGATGATAAAAAAGTACAAGCTCATATGTATGAATATACTACTAGAGTGGGGATCAGTTCAGTTTCTGATGATGTTGTCAAGCTCACTACGGAAAAAATTGTCCCTGTACAAATGCTTTTTTGTTTAAAGGAAACCAATGCTAAAAAGATTAATTCTCATCGTTGGTGTTTCCAAGCAATTGGTCAAGTGTTGGACCCTAAAATTGTTGTATTGCTAGATTGTGGTACTCAACCAACAGGTAAATCTCTTTACAAACTATGGAAAGAATTTGATAATGATCATCGAGTTGCAGGTGCATGTGGAGAAATCATTGCCTCGTTGAAAAAAAGACAAATGATTACAAACCCTTTGGTTTATGGACAAAACTTTGAATACAAAATCTCAAATATCTTGGATAAACCAACTGAATCTTCATTTGGTTTCATATCAGTATTGCCAGGTGCTTTCTCAGCATATAGAAATATTGCATTACAAAATGATATCAATGGTAGAGGTCCATTGGAAAAATATTTCAAGGGGGAATTCTTACATTCTTCGGGTGAGTTGGATCCTCAAGATGATGAATATGAAATGAAACGGACTTTACTCAAGGAAGAAGCAGGGATTTTTACATCGAATATGTATCTTGCAGAAGATCGAATCTTGTGTTTTGAATTGGTGGCGAAACAAGGGTGTAATTGGGTTTTGCGATATTGTAAATCGGCAAGAGCTGAAACTGATGTTCCAGAAAGATTAGCTGAATTTATCTTACAAAGAAGAAGATGGTTAAATGGATCGTTCTTTGCTGCCATTTATTCCCTTGTTCATTTTTTCAAAGTTTGGAAAAGTTCTCATTCTATTAGTCGCAAGATTATGTTACATGTTGAATTTTTTTATCAATTGATTAATTTAATTGTGTCTTGGTTTTCCATTGGATCTTATTTCCTTGTGTTTCGAATCTTGACCACTTCGTTATCCAACTCCGATTTGAATTTTGCTCCTGGTAATGTGTTGTCAGTGATTTTCCTTTGGTTGTATTTGGCATCAATTGTAACAACATTTGTCCTCAGTTTTGGTAATAAACCAAAGGGGACTGAACGATTCTATATTGTTATTGTTATTTTCTTTGCAATATTGATGGCATATATGATTTTTGCGGCAATTTTCCTTGCTGTTCATTCAATTCAACAAATTTATGAAGAAAAAAGCTTTTCGGTGCTGTTGTTTTTTGAAAATGCTCAGTTTAGAGATTTGATAGTGGCTACAGCATCAACTTACGCCCTATACTTTCTTGCATCATTCTTGTACTTTGAACCATGGCATATGTTTACTTCCTTCATTCAATACTTGCTCCTTTCGCCATCCTACATCAATGTTCTCAACATTTATGCATTTTGTAATATTGATGATGTTTCCTGGGGTACCAAGGGAGATGTTGGAGGTAAGTCATTGGGTGAAGCTAAATTACGTGAAGATGGTACATTTGATGTGAGTGTGCCCATTCTCAAGGAAGAAATTAATCAATCTTACTTGAACCAATTGGAAAAAATCAGAGACCCAGCACCACCACCAGAAAAACAAGTTGAGGTCAATACTGAAGATTATTATGCCTTCATTAGGTCAATGACAGTATTAATTTGGATGATTTCCAATTTTGTCATTATTGCCGTGGTCCTAGAGACGGGAGGTTTCAATCAATTGGATGGTTCAGAAAGTGATGGAACTGATACCACAACAAAGACTACTCGACTGGAGGTTTTCTTGACGGTGATCTTATGGACGGTTGCTTTCATGGCGTTGTTTCGGTTTATTGGATGTATTTATTATTTGATTAGTCGATTAGGAAGAAGAATGAGACGCAGCGAACACGCTACTAAATAGAGAAAAACACTAAATGAATAAACTACTATTATTATGCACAACTCTTTTTTACTGAGAGGAGTTTTTTTTGTTTTTCTTTTATTTTATTTTTCAATAGGCCTATAGACCAGTGAGTAGATAAAGGCATTAGTTGGTGATGCTCTATGGCGATTTGAAGACAGATTTGGCGAGATTAATTAAAAACGCCGTACTTTAATGTGAAAAGCGCAAATTGGAACGCATTTTGGATTGTGGTCCCCGATGGCGCTAATACTCGGATAAACCACCTCAGCTAAAAAAAGAAAAAAATAGGAACAAAATAAACAAAAAAGGATAATACAACGTTCGGATTCTAAGAGATCTAAAGATGTAACTATTTGTGATTGCAACTGTGTCTTCAACTACTCAGGAGACTACAATGTCTTGTTCGATTTACTGTTATATCGTCACTTCGTTGCAACATTTTCTAAAGGTAAAAATCTCAAGTGCTGAGCGATAATGACGTATTCTACTACATTTGAACACATCTGGTTAATTCAGGTACGGATAATCTTTACATAATGAACCTTAAACTCAAAATGCCGTATAAAAATCTTATAAATTAGGTATGTTATATTGCTTACGCGCAAAACTCAATGCGCAATGGACTCGATGCGAAGTACTCGGAAATTTCGTTCCGTTCCGGTTGCAGGAGAGATCCACAATTTTCTTTGCGCTACCAAAAACGACCTGCATTAAACAAAATAAAAAGAATTATTGAAAGTGAGTCAACAAAATTCTCCGAGATTCAGGTACACACAATTCGTTTCCCAATTACTATATAAGCCCATTCAATTATCCCACTTCTCTCCCATTTTCAATCAACAATCAACAACTAATACTATAAGCTACCCTATTAAAAATATGTCCCATTTTTCAACAAAATCGATCCATGGTGGTGATCACGTCAAACCAACCAACGACGTCATTTCACCCATTCACATCACTACAACCTACAGTTATTCATCCAACCCCGATGAACTCATCCCCGGTGGATTGACTGACCCAACTACACTTGTATATTCGCGTGAAAACCACCCAAATGCTGCTCAAATTGAAGCCATAGTTGAAGCTATCACGGGGTATCCCACTGTCGTTTACAATTCGGGCTTGTCGGCATTTAATGGATTGGTAACGCATGTGAATCCCAAGACTGTTGCTATTGGACAAGCCTATCATGGATGCCATGGAATCGTTGATATTTGGAAACGGAATTATGGAACAAAAGAAATTGATATTGATGATGAAGATTTCTCTAGTGTTGGGTCTGGTGATTTGGTTCATTTGGAAACTCCCGTCAATCCATATGGTACTTATTTTGATATCACGAAATATGCCAAAAGAGCCCATGGCCAAGGTGCTTTGTTGTCTGTTGATGCCACATTTGCTCCACCACCTTTATTAAACCCATTTGAATTTGGTGCTGATATCGTTATGCATTCAGCAACGAAATTTTTTGGAGGTCATTCTGATTTATTAGCTGGGTTATTGCTCGTTAAAGATCAAGCTACTAAAGAAAAATTACTTTTGGATCGATTAGTCCTCGGTACAAACATTGCCAATTTAGAAAGTTCTTTGTTAGTTAGAAGTTTAAGAACATTTGAATTACGTGTGGCAAGACAAGCTAAAAGTGCAGAAACTATAGTCAAGTTCCTCAATCAACACAAGTCCAAATTCCCTCAATTAGATAAGCTTTATCATGGATCATTACAAACTGATGCATTTATCGCTAAGCAATACCCCAATGGCCATACCCCGGTTTTTTCGATTGAGTTGGATACTGAACAATACGCAAAATCATTTCCTTCGAAATTGAAATTGTTTCATCATGCAACTAGTTTAGGTGGTGCTGAAAGTTTAATTGAATGGAGAGCAATGAGTGATGATCATATCAGTAAAAAATTGTTGCGATTGTCTATTGGATTGGAAGATCCTCGTGATTTGTTGATTGATTTGGTTACCGGGTTGACTCAAGATGGCGGAAATGATGCTGATTTATTAGTCGAAGAAGTTAAAAAATTGAATTTATAGATGAAAGAATAAGAGAGTGGTGAAGTGAGAGATATTTAGTTTATAGACAAGTTTTATTGATATTGATTGAGGTGAGTATCGCTTCAGTAGAGAGATAATAGATCCATCTACGTTTCGATAGCGTTACTAATAATCATGATATGTTTAACAATATGCCGAGGTCAATTAAATTAAACTGTACTTTCTTTAGCCATGTAATATAATCAAATCAAATCGTCAACTTCTTGGCATCATACATATTTTTATTTCCAAAACAACTGAGATAAGAGAATGATTGCTTTTCAACCCGTGGTATTTGTTTAACCCTCAAACCTAACCTTATCTATCCAATCCGATTACTTTCCATTGCACAAACACAACTGTAGATGGAGTTTATATTGCGTCTTTAATTTCCAAAGTCGAAAAACGTATCTATGTTTAAAATTGTGGCTCTTTTGGGAATGGTTTGTATACCAAAAGGTTTTGATGCTGTACGTACGTATAAATGAGCAAAGAAATCAGAACAATAAACAAAGCCTTATCTGAAATCTTTGAAATGTAACAGTATTTAGAAAGCTGCAAGCTTTATGTATCAAGATAACAAGTTAATTTAATGACCTTATGAGAAAAAGAGTAGCCCATAAAATTTAAAGCCATTTGCTCCAATTTCGCGCTTGACAGTTTTCAATGCGCTATCGTGCAAAATAATGACGTCGGCAATCTCACTAAACCAATACTAATCTATTTATAGACACATCTTATCTCAAAATGGCTTTTAGAAAACACTCAATTGAAAATTTTAAAGCCACTATTCACAATTCTAGCAATTTGTTTCAATAGAAAACTGGTATAGTAAGATCGTGTTTTGTTTCTAATCGTCTCTACACAGCTCAATTTACTCTATGACAGACTTCCATTCTTACATATCAACGGGTATCCAACTCTACGAATGAGATTTAACCTTACTATTCATATAAATTCGCCAATTGAACGATAGACAATCTAATTCCTCATGCCAACTTTAATAGTAGTCTTGAATATATATCGACAAGTATTTCTTCAATGATATTTAGGATTTTTAGTCCCCTCTACAGTGAGTTCTCTTAATTTGATCCTGATACGAAAAAGCATTGCCCATTGTTTTTATTTTTGTTCTTTTCATCATACGGCATCAAAAATAATCAAAATTTGATTTGAATACGCACCCAGTTCACAATTAAATACCCATCAGCTTGTAGAGAACAATAACAAAAGGTACATTGGGTATATGGCTCTATTGTCTCATTTGAGGGAAAAATTCAAATATGCCGCCAATCAAAGGTGCTACGGCTTGACAGAGAGTTAATGGTTGAATTTCAGCCAAGCCTCATAAGCAAGGATAGAGTGTGTAAATTAATTTTTAATAGCGAATAGCACACAAAGATTCAATCTTATTGTGAATATTGGCACTATAGGAGGTTAATGTATGTGCCCCAATATGCACAATACCGCGTAGATTGTGAACAAGGCAGTTTAAGCTCAATATAAATATAAGTAATATTCTATTTGAAAATATCTGAGTTAGATCAAGAATTGAAGTCTATCAATCAATATTCAACACTAAACAGAGATCCACTCGATAATAATAATCTCAATTCAAATTACACAAGACCAAAATTCACTTATCTAATCAAAATATAAATCCGACCAAAAGCAAGTAAATAAATGTTGATCTTAACCACAGTTTTAGCAATAATTCATTTAGTATCAGTGATGGCTACTCCAACATGGGATGGTGAATATGCTGAGTACCTTAATGTGATGGTAACTTATCCATACAAAATTCACACAGGAAGATTAGTTGGTGTGACTAAATACGAAAGTGGTCCAGAAGGTATCGACACCGGCACATTGGTTAAATATGAGTTAGAATCAGGAATTTTTAAAGAAGGAGACAAATGGGTGATGCGCCATGGAGATGGAGATGATGCAAAGACATTTGTCATATCTGATGAATTTGCTAGATTTGTAATTGAGCCAGCTGAGAAAAATTCGGGGTGTGTAAAGCAAGGTGATAATGATGATAAAGACCTTGAAAATAGAAAAGATGATGGTGATGATAATTATGATGATGAAAACGGGAAGTTGAACAACTTTGTGGCTACTGCAGACCAGGTCAAAGCTGTGTTTGCAGCAGCAATGCAACATGCTATAAATAATACTAATGGTGGTGGTGATGGTGATAGCACTAAAAAAGAGTAAAGAGTAGGACATACGTTTACACTGGAAGAGTATGTAGTACAGCTGGGTCTTGTTCATTTATCAATGATATAGATGGAACAAATACATGGTTGTGTCAATGATTGTATTCGAAATGTCCTGATTGGGACCATGCTACGTGTAATAATGGTTTTTGCTAGTTGAGCCTTTACAGTTGGGGAGGGTGTAAATCAAACGTTGTTTTTGAGTATCTAGAGATATATTTGTGTTTGCTAAGTAGGTTTTACCTCTTTTGTTTATATGCATTCATCTTTGATCAGCAAAATGCTAAGGCTGGAATTCATTAACTTCAATCTGAGGTATATTGCACATGTACCTTTATTCTTTTAGATTGGTATTACGTCACTGCAGTATAAATCAGAGAAATTAGAGACAGCAAGGAGTTGTGTGAGAAGTCATTCATTTCGGCGTTAAGTCAGACAAACATGGTGATATCTATTATACATGTCTTTTACGGCTTCTTTAACCGATGAAACCTTCCATCCGATAGTAACCGTGTGGGGCCGTACACTAGTAAACGATCTCAAGATAGTTTCGTAAGTGATTGTAGTTTTGTGTATTAATGATTTGCAGTTAAAGCCGATCTGTTTTCTATGATATGGGTCTGAGCCAAGCCTCGAATGGAATTTTTTCAAGGTATTGCGCATACACAATTGAACAAATTTAGAAATGGAAATGGAAGCCGAGATAACGTGGATGACTACATTTTTCCAAACTCAAAGATAATAGTTTCCAACGAAAGCTCACTACTTTTCGTTAAACCTTATCCTAAACCTTTTGGTATCCACGGTCCGAGATTGCTTCAATGATATTCGGTCATAGTCAAGTTTAACGCCGACGGATAAAAAGATGCGCTTATGCATCCTATTTTTGTGCTATTTTGTGATCCCGAATCCTCTTCGAAAGAAAATACGAACGTGTGGGGACTAAGCCACTCCTTAAAAGAGTCATGAGTGAAATGTAATACTAAGATTGGTGACTATTTTTCTTTAGTACATGAGTAATCTACCCCTAGGATACTATGTCGAACCACAAGCTCCCAGACTCGACCCGTATAAGGCACAATTGTAACAGCTTATAAGAAATTGCTTTTACACCTTAAAAATATGCGAAAGACAAGCATCGTCAGCAATTGAAAATATCACTACGTCACTGCTTTTGGATGTGATTTCTTTGTTTGTACTATCCTTTTCCCTTATCTGTTGTAGGATTTTTTGATCATGACTTTTTTTCAACCTCTAGTTTAATTCCGTTTTTGTGACAATATCGAGCCGAATAGAAATAATGTTAGTTATGCAAGTGGTATAGCCTCCCAATGTCTTATCTCAACTATAACCAATTTACCAATGCTTTTTCGGTTACAGCTGGCGATAAGAGTTTTTGAATGACCTTGTTATGGTTCACCAGGAGGAGCAGTTTCCCAGTTGGCTATCTGATGTCTCGTAGTTCACGAATACGACCAGCCAATCCATCTGCCTCCGTGCTGTTCGAATTCATTGTTGCAAAAGATTTTGGATCTCGCAGGTACATAAGCTCAACATAAGAATCCACTAACCGAAATATAGGCTTAAGCCCGAGGGTCAAAGGATTTGAGTAAACGACACGAATGCACTTTGCCAAGCCTTCTATTGTTTATAGTTTCAAATGTATCAGCCTTTTCTACTGCATCATTATGTAATATATTATGTAATAAAATCACACAAAGCCCTCTTTCGTCAGTCAATTGATGATGCTACACAAACTTAACTTTATTGGCTAGTCTAACTTCCACATTGATTTGTACGGCGCTTATTGTCTTACATCAGTACTTACTTAATCTTTAATAGTAATGGTTAACTACTAGTAAACTATGGCAGATTACATAATAACCACACGTCTGAATACGAAACAATCAAACCAAATCCTCACGAGCCAAGGAATATAAATAGGTCAACAATTCTCCTTCAATTAGTCAATTTCTCAACCTATTTATTATCCACTTACTTCAACAACAACTACTAAGCTACCATTAACAATGCAAAACACCAACGATTCTACAACTGTGGGTGATACCCATTCTACTGATTCCTTTGATCCAACTACTTACAAACAAAAAATGAATACAATTTCGGAAGAACCAACAGTCAAGCCTGAAATGGTTTTAAAGAACTTTGCAAAGTCGTATGAAACACCCCCACCAGGTGGTTATCAAAGATTTATTGCTGGTTTAGGTTCGTGTTTTGGTCAATGTGGTATGTTTTGCTTTTTATGTGAAAATCCATACAAAGAGGTTGATCAAGGTGAGGTTGGTTTAGTGCAAACTTTTGGTAGGTTATCAAGGACAGTTGAGCCAGGTTTGAGTTATGTCAATACATGGAGTGAAAGATTGACCAGAGTTTCGATCAAGATCAATATTCGTGAAATCCCAGCTCAGAAATGTTTGACAAGAGATAATGTCTCGGTTGTTATTACATCGGTGGTTTACTACAACATCATCGACCCAATGAAGGCTATTTTTTCCATTCAAAACATTGACAATGCTATTATTGAGAGAACACAAACCACCATGAGAGATGTTATTGGTGGTAGAGTTTTGCAAGACGTTGTTGAAAAGAGGGAAGAAATTGCTGAATCAATTGAGCAAATTATTGCCAAGACTGCATTTGACTGGGGTGTCAATATCGAGTCCATTTTGATTAAGGACTTGACTTTACCAGACAAGGTTCAAGCTTCCTTATCTATGGCTGCTGAGGCCAAGAGAATTGGTGAAGGTAAAATCATCAATGCCAAGGCTGAAGTTGAAAGTGCCAAATTAATGAGAAAAGCTGCCGATATCTTGGCTTCTAAACCAGCTATGCAAATTAGATACTTGGACGCTTTACAAAATATGGCCAAATCACCAGGTACGAGAGTTATTTTCATGCCTTCAGCACAAGAAGTCGAGAAAATGGCAGGATCAAACATTGGTGATGTGTATGTTGACAAAGGTAAAGGAAAACTTCAAGATTTGGAGGAAGATACTGACTGGGCTGGATCCGATCATGAAAGAGTTGCTTCCCCCCAACGAAACATCCCGGTGGGAATAAACAACAACAGGCACATTGCCGATACTGTTGCTTTACAAGAAGCTATGCACCAATAACCGAACAGGATTTACAGGATGTCTGGAGGATATCCCAACCGAAGCAAGTTTTCATTCGTTAATCCGTTTAAATAAAGATAAAAAAACAAAAAAAAACCTCGATATTTGACTTATATATTCCCATAATTTTTAATCTTGATGAGTGACGAGCTATTGGAATAGACTATGACCGTAACATTTGTAGATGATGTAGATTACCCTAAGCGTTTTCAATGTCGTATTATCGACTACGCGTCACTCCAGATGTCGCGGATATAAAAGAAAATTAAAATCTCCAAAAAAGTTTTGTTCGTCGTCCTTTAAAGCTTTTGCCCTATGCGACAACGCACAATCCATATCAATAATTATTTCATTCATCTTTGCTTACACCAGTACACACCACTGATCACACGTTTGAAATGAATTGGTACGATGTAAACACTGTTGGCGATAGGAACGATGTGAGTCCCAGCAAAAGTCCCAGCAACAATAACAATTTTCCACCCACTCCGACTAAATCACGACTAAATTTCAACCACATAAAACATTTGTATCCTGATAAGCCACCCCAGATCACACACAGTGACAATAACAGTTATGAAAGTCTACTAGCTCCACCCAACGCTAATCGTCATCCCAGCTTGTCCCTTGATTCGATTCCTTATGAAAATGGGGCTTCGGATGAGTACGAGTCAAGCATCCCTTTAAGTCTAACAGCACAAGAGTTGACATTACAGGAATCAAAGACGTACATGAGATGGTACAGCGATATATTGGCAAGAACTAATAGTCGAACTATTTCAATATGGGATGTGTTTAGTTTCCTCACCAACTTCAAAATTGCCGATAAAATAAGAGAGCAAATAAGTCATATTTTCCACAAGATCAGTCAAAGTATCAATATTGGAGAGTTTTTTGCATTGCTAAGAGTGATAAGTCATACGTTAAGAGGAGAGAAACCACTGAGGAAATTGATCAAAGTTGTGGCACCGGTGCCGACTCCACCTTCTATTTTATCGAAAAAGAGACTCAATGACGAAGAGGACAGCTCGAATGAGGACAGAAGTGATGGAGAGGTAGACAATGTACAAGACGGAAAATCAAATAACGATTCCAAGTCAATGGCTCCACTTGACATTGATGGGTTCACACAGTTTTTATTAACTGGAGAACGACCAGGTTCTAACTCCTCAACCAACTCCAACTCAAATTCTCGAAAACGCAAATCTAAGAAGGTTAAATTTTCCGATCAGGTTGACGTGCATGATGATTCAAATTACTTAACACCAATGGAATCTCCACAACCAGTTTCACAAAATCCCTTGGATTACACATTGCCCATGGATCAACTACTCAAACAAATGCAAAATAATCAGCAACTGCAAAACCCACAAGAACAAGAAGAAGAGAAGGAAGTGTTAAAAGATGTTGATATCAACAATTTCCAGCACTTGAATTCTGTTGACACGGTATCTGTTGGAGGTACACCAGTTCCACCATCAAATTTCGACAATTCTGATGGACAAGATGGTAACTTATTGAAGCCAAATATGACAGGTCCAGCACAAATATCCAAAATGTTTTCTAGTCTTCAACCAGATTTTAAAACAAATGAGCCTGATTTGAAACCATTAAGACCAAATGTAACTGGTCCTGCTGATATGGCAAGACTATTTTCACCACCAGCAGTCCAATCTCCACAGCAGGTGCAACAATTGCAACAATCGTTATCACCACCGCCAATACCACAGCAACCGCAGCAACCGCAGCAACCGCAGCAACCGCAGCAACAACTGCAACAACTGCAACAACAAGAATTACCCAAAATATCTCTACTGGCTTTTACCTCCCAAATGACAGGTCCAACCATGGAAAATACGTTGCAGAATACATTGCAAAATGGGAAACCACCAGTACCACGCCATAGATCGTATTCATCGCCAATACCGAATAAGCCTGCACCACCACCTCCCCCGCCAAGGAGAAGAAATGCTAGTGGCAGAGGCGTCTCATCTCCTCAACCTCCACAAGTACAGCAATCACAAGCACAACAGCAGCCACAGCAACTACAACAACTATCACAGCAATATTATCCACAGCAGAATCAACAACAGCCACCTGCATTGCCTCCAAAGATTCCAAACATGTATGTGTCGGGGAGTTCCAACAATGATTCAACAGGAAATATCTTAGACGACTTAAAAGCATTACAGGACGAGGTTGACAAGATAAGGAACTTGACTGGTGGGTTTTAAGTCAGTTATACGGAGGAGGATTCATTTGATAGAAAATGCTCTATAATCTTATAGACAAATAGTATATATACCTCATTGTTTGATTTCATAGAATTTCACGTAGCCGTATGCGTAATATTGTCAATTTCTTTATGAAAGTTGTTTATGAATTCTTCAAAATCCTTCTTGACCTCATCAACGTATGCAAACACAATATCCATACCATCTTCACTACTAGCTACATTCAATTGCAAATGTGCTGAAAACCCACATCCTTGACTAAACCAGCATTGAGGTACCGGTAATTTACCAACATTACTAATTTCCATGGTATGTCTTGCATGAGTTCCAATTCTCTGGTCGGCAAAATTACCTATATTGACATATTTAAGTAATGCAACACGGTTGAATGGATCACGCGATTCCAATTCTGCTGATAATTGAGTCTTTATAGCTGACGTTGTTGATTCTATATCGAATGGTGGATCAAGTGTAACCGTTGATTCAGCAACAACGACTTGATACTTGTCGGCTGGGGTATACCTACGCCCATTTAATGGGATAGTAGCATCAAAGGAATTGTTTGGGTGTAGTTTCAGAAACAGGCTAAATGTAATTGCAATCAACCATGGTGTCAATGTTGTGTTTAATGACTTGACGTGAGCTAATATTGACTTGAGCGTAGTTGGGTCTATGTGAATAACCTTAAAATGATTAATTTGATCAACGACAATCGGTGTGGTTTTAAATAAAGGTAACTTTGTAGGTGGCTTGAACCATGCTGGAGCTACCACCAATTTGAATACATTCTTAACAGTTTGCCAAATGGGTAATGAATACAAAGTTGTTGTTGCGTCAACTGGTGGTGGCACTGAAGTAATTTCAGCAGCTTTCACAATGTATTCCAATGGCACTAACAGATCCTCAATACTTTCTAACTCCTTCAACTCTTCAAGTAAATCCTTATGAAAGAAACAACCACTATTACCATCGAAATAGATATGTGAACATACAATTGTCACATAAGATCCATTAAGTATCACTTTCCACAACGGTTTGGTTTCATTTATATCGAAATGGATCTTGTTCAAATCGGTAAAAAATTCATCATTGATATAAGTTTCCTCTGGCTCTGATCGTACTGAAATTAAATCATCAAACTTGATATTTATAGGACGAATGGAATAGTTTCTGTAATCATTATGATCATCGCCTTCGGTGGTTCTAAAATAGTTGCATCCAAGAAGCGGATTCTTTACAATGATGTTATGTACCGCATGCGCCAACACTGTTGAATTGATTGACGATGCATATTTGACGGTGACGTTGAAATTCGGGTAGTACTTGTTATCAACACGACATAATTGATACCGTTCCATGAACGAAGGTGCTCGTAAGTCTTGAGTCATTGTTGCTGTGTGTGATAAAAATAGGTGGGAAAGTGGAGCGTGTTCTTGGAGCTTATGATTCGTCCGAACTTGTTTGTAAAAAATACTTTACGACAAAAATATAGTTATTTGTAATCAATGCGATTGTTCGTGAAATTTTCGTACATTCGTATCAAGTAAGCGATTATGTAAAAACGCACAGAACAAACGAGTGTACAACTCCTCTCAATACATACTGACAATAGCTAGAAGAAAATCAAAGGTGGTAGGAAAGTGTTTTATCTTACGTCAGGGTCATTTCCGGATTTTGCCAGCTTCTGAACAAATGGACATCATCTTTAAAAATTTTAGTTACCCGGCCTTACTCAAGACGGAATATTTTTTCGTGAATTTTAGTCTGATTAGATATATTCTGGTAAATGGAACCAGTTGCTGTGGGAGTTGGCACTGAAAAGAGAATCACGCAAGGGCTACTCGGGCGCTTTATAGTCAAGGAATATAGTATATTGTGGATTAGAAACAGGCATTGTGTACGTACGATTGGCACATCATCTAAACATAGCATTTGTTATATGCAGCTGGAGGAACTTGCAGTTTACATTACAAGGTCTGTAATGAAGAAAATTGTGTTTCATATCTACTTTATTTGACTTTTTCACAGAGGACACACTAAAGAACTGCTGTTTGACTAGAGATACTGAAGTTACAACTTCTTGTTTCATATGCCTATCGCCAGCTATTTTACAACTAAAGCTTATAAATTTTGCAAACACCAAAACAAGCTCATTATTAAGAATCTCTTTACATCTTGCCCTTTCCTCCACTACCTTTTATGCATGTGTGTATAGACTGTCAGTAATTGAAACGTAAAGCAAATAATCATAAATTGCAATCAACAAAAGCTTGACCTTCTTCGGCCTGCGCAAAGCATAAATGTTGGGTAATATGATAAACACAATGGCTAATAATACCAATGCTATCCATGTAATTACGTTAGTTAAAGTAATCATTTTGGTTGGTCTATGATATGGGTGCAACATGAAACCAGCAAAAATCCAAATCAAGTACGTCAGATTGTATTCAAAACAATGCTCTGAGAAGTTGATTCGCTGGCAAAAAGTAAACATTATGATTTCTACGAGAGGGGTGATTGACACTATTTATAATTGTCTCATTTAAATCTCTTTTTAGTTAAACATGCAAACGCAAATCTTGTGTTTATTCGCACGCCTAGTTGGTTCCGCGCACATCGGATGAAGGTTACAAAAATGAGGAATACTATAATATATCATGTAAAGATGATCCTATTAAATGTACGGTACTGAATTAACGCCTTTCAATAACGAGATTTATAAAAGAGTGCTCTAGAAGCATAAACATTACAATACGTAACATGACCTGTTGGTGAAATAGAAGAATTATCCATATATATGATTATTGATATGACTGTGTATTACACGTCAAATTTAAATAACGGCCTGGTGAAACCTACTTTTTTAATGGTTTAAGAGCTTCAACTGAAGTCTTTTTGGTGAATATAATGGGTGCCATTCCTACTACTTTTTCCTCCAAATCAAAGTGAACATACGCATGTTTCAAAAAATTCACACCCAATCTTGACCGCTCATCATCAGCCAAGATCCCCAATGCACAATATTTGTTATCACAAGTCTTCTTTGTACTCTATCTATATGTCCATCTTTCTTCAATCTTAAAGGTGTGTTCTCGTAAGTTGTATACAAAGGTGTTGATTCAAACTTGTAATGACCGATTCTCAGACAAAGAACCAACAATGCCAGGGGCAAACTCTGTGGCAACCCCAAATTGTTGGTTCTTGAAATCAAGTTTTCCAAATCTAACTGTATCTGTAACGAAAGTTCCTCTCTGGTATCCTTCAATATAATCTGAATTAAAGCAAAAAGGATTTGATAATCGTTTGCATGTTTTTGATTTCTCAGGTGAATAAGAGCCGAACTTTTTGCAGTGCATCTCAATTCGACAACCTGCATCTTCTCCAATAACCAATAAATCACTCGAGCCGGTATCAATTTTTAATATGTTCTTTTTCTTTAGAGAACCAACTTTAGCGTCAGTGGTGTAATGAGTATTGCCATCGCTCAATATATAGTTATCGGGATACGGGTCGTCCAAGTCAAATTTACGTCCGCGTCAGGCGCTGTAATGAAGTCATTCCGAAACAC